>NC_085015.1:9093687-9096187 GCF_963854185.1 Sardina pilchardus | reverse complement strand
TTGTGGTGCGTCTTCAGCCCTGGCATATGCTCTGACACGTGCACAAACTGTATCTTTGACACAGTGCCCACACTTAAAACGGTTCTGCTACAGTCATATATCGTGCATTAGCTATGTTGAGTATAAACAGCAAGGCGGTGTTTAATTGAAATTTAAAAAAAGAAAAATGTGTATTGACCACACCTGTGTGTTAACTGCACTCATGTATTAACTATTAACCTGGTAAAAAAATAATAATAAAAAAAAGATTATTAAACGTACCGACATTAGTTGCTGACCTCTAGAAACTGAGATCTATGTGAGAAATGGCTGGGAATTTGGCTGGAAAATACTATACATACCCTCAGGTTCCATAAGCTTGAGCGATAGACATAAATAAGTCAGCTATATACACTTATTGGTGGTTGTGATGACGCTCTCTGCTGTCTGATTGGCAGGATCCTGGCGAGGGCGGGGCGCTTCCTGTTTGAGGGCTACAGCCCACGCAGCCTCACCGGCCTGCAGGAGGGCGTGTCCGAACGGAGGGGGCAGAAGAACCCCTGGCAGGAGTACAACTACCTCCAGCAGGGCAACATGGCCGAGTACAACAACCTGCTGGAGACGCTCTACTCCCTCAAGGTAGGAGCACGCGCTATCCACTCACTCGCACGCATGAGGAAACACCCCACGTATACTCACACACGCAGAAATAAATCTCAACTTGCGTGTGTTCACAAGGCCAGAGGGAATATTCAGTTTCAGAATCTGTGGGACTGTGTGTCCGTTAGAACCTTGATGACGGACCAAATTCGAAATATTGTGCATTAAGACATTAACCTTCACATGACCTCTGACTGCAATATGGGCAGTTTATTTTTTTCAGTTAGCCTATTAGCTGGTTTGATTTGCATTGATGAGCATCAAACCAGCTAATAGGCTAACTGAAAAAAAAAACACCATGCCAATTTCTAGGCATGGGGAAGGGTATGTGATGACGTGGGGCTATTTTAATACCAAAGGCCAAGGGAACTTTTATCACACATACATTACATTATTACATACATACATTATTCATTCACAAAGAAAAATGGTGTCCTTAAAGATTGGATATTTTCTCATTTTCTTACTTAAGGCATTGAGATCAATTTCCCAAAGATGATTTTATTGTCCTCTTGTTCTAGTTAACTTTAGCACGGGTTCAAATACTTATGAGCCTCACTGTATGTACACATCTCATGATTGGAATCTTATCACATCCGTTTATGCTGTGTCCTCTCTGAGTCAGGATTTATAGGTGCTCTAAAAAAGGACATTGATTTGATTTGATTTATTGTGTGTGTGTGTGTGTGTGTGTGTGTGTGTGTGTGTGTGTGTGTGTGTGTGTGTGTGTGTGTGTGTGTGTGTGTGTGTGTGTGTGTGTGTGTGTGTGTGTGTGTGTGTGTGTGTGTGTGCGCGCGCGTGTGTGCGCGCGTGTGTGCGTGTGTGGTGTGTGTGTGTAGGAGAAAGGCACCGGAAACTCCAGCCTGCTGGCTGAGACACGTGCATCTCTCACACGCTTGAACCAGCAGGCTAATCAACTGGCCTTCGACTCCGTCTTCGTACAAATCAAACAGCAGCTCTGCCTCGCTAACAAACCAGAGGTTAGTGTGTGTGTGTGTGTGTGTGTGTGTGAGAGAGAGAGAGAGAGAGAGACTGGGTGTGGGATTATGCATGTGTGTGTGTGTGTGTGTGTGTGTTAGCGTTGCTCTGCCTCGCTAACAAACCAGAGGTTAGAGAGTGTGTGTGTGTGTGTGTGTGTGTGTGTGAGAGTTTGAGAGAGAGAGAGAGAGCGAGTGAGAGACTGGGTGTGGGATTATGCATGTGTGTGCGCGTGTGTGTGTTTGCATTGCTGTCTTGCGGGGATCAATTCCAGCTGAATTCCAGACCACTTGGGAGTGTTCAGTTTATGAATGCCACTCAATAAGCACATTAATCGACCCTCATTAATCATCACTGTGTGCGGTTTAACCATGTGTTACATTTTAGGCCACACAAATGTTACACACTAACAGCAAATTATAATGACCGCTATAATCAATAGTAAAATGGCATTCATGCTAAGAGAGAAAATGTTAGCTGAGACCTTATTTGTGCGTGTGTGTGTGTGTGTGTGTGTGTGTGTGTGTGTGTGTGTGTGTGTGTGTGTGTGTGTGTGTGTGTGTGTGTGTGTGTGTGTGTGTGTGTGTGTGTGTGTGTGTGTGTGTGTGTGTGTGTGTGTGTGTGTGTGTGTGTGTGTGTGTGTGTGTGTGTGTGTGTGTGAGAGAGAGAGAGAAATTGATAGAGATTCTATCCACCGGCACATCCACATGTCGTTTGAGTGAGTCAGGGACATAAGCTACCTACAGCAGGCGATGGGGAGCCTCTCGCAGCAGCACACTTGCCATGGTGATCCCACAGACCAGCGTCAAGTGCTAGATTTGGTATCATTTGCTACGGTTCTGCAGTGGAACAAATGGTACTATCGGTGGTTCTGCAGCAGAAC
>NC_085015.1:9054553-9093487 GCF_963854185.1 Sardina pilchardus | reverse complement strand
GTGACACAAGAGGACCCTGCCCTAGAGCTAGCACTGCACACAGGGAAACTACCCTATCCACCTGAGCAGGGTAAGACATTCCCATACATATACAAACTGACACGAAGAGATATTTATCTTCCATCCAGCCCAGGCTAGTCCATACCATTGGGTCCATACATAGATATCTATAATGGCTCTGGTCCATACCCTTTTATACTTGTGTTTATGCGTTCTATAGGCGATGACGTCCCAGAGCTGGAGAACACTGCTGATTACTGGCTGGGCTCCATCGCCAGGGCAACCATGCAGACTTACTGTGATGTCATTCTTCAAATCCAGGAGCTCACTCCTCACACGACCAAACAGCTGGCCACAGACATTGGTACAGTAACCATAGCCACTTTAAGTCTTTAGTAACCTCTGAGACTTGCTTTACTAGCATTTACATCTACCCTAACAAGTACCCTGTATTTTTTTACAGTCTATGCATCTACCCTAAGATTTTCACATTGCATTCCTGATTCATCCTGTCTGTCAAATTGTAAACGTTACGTGGAAATAGTGTGCTGTGCTGTGAAGGTCATGTATTGCATTGTGTGTCTTGGTGTCTCCAGATTACCTAAGCAACGTGATGGATGCCTTGGGCCTGCAAACTTCCAGAAATCTCCAGAACATCGTGGCTCTTCTGCGCGCCAAGCCGGACGCGTTCCGTCAGACGGCCAAGCCGCTGCCCCGCCGGCTCACCTCCACCATCGCCGCCATGAGGGGCATCGAGTAACGGAGCCGCCGGACGGACTACCGGCCAGCGATGGAAGGGTCCGGGGTCAAAGGTTAAGGGGTCAGAGGAGGAATGGTACACAGACCAGACGGATGTCTCTCGCTCGTTCTCTCTCTCTCTCTCTCTCTTCCCAGTCATGTCACTCAAGAGATGCGTCCCTGTCTCGATCGAATGTCTGCTGAACACTACAAACTGAAACTCCCAGTGTGGCGCCGTACTTCTCTCTCTCGGGCCTGCTGACTCCAGTCTTTGATAATCATGTCTAACTAGATGTTTCTTCATTTGTTTCATGACACTTTTTTTGTATTACTTACATATGCGGTTTAAAACAACAAAAAAAAAATCTAATTCTCTGTTGGTGGAACAAAAAATTTAATTTTAACCTTCTTTTGCTTGTATGTTTAAAAACAAATAAATTTGTCCTCTTTCCTGACTTGGTGATGGTGATTCCTTCCTGTTCCTGTAGACCAAAGAGCTAGTAATCCCAAGGTCATGGGGTCTCTTCTTCAGAGGCAGATCAGCTCAGTCAATAGCTTAATGTTTATATTAAGGGTATCCTACATTAATGAAAACGAAATTATACGTCTTTACATACAACAGAAAACATATGTGGTCACATTTGTATGTGCTCAGAGGGTGGTTGAATGACACTTTTTAAAAGCACTGCATTTATAAACACCGCCCCTTTTCTCCACTTGGGGCAGTGTTGTCCTACTTTATTGACTTTGTGAGTCAGATAATCAACTAAGCCTGCTCATAAAACTGGAACCTCTACCAATGGCCAGCTATTACATTCATTATACACCCAAATAACCTTGTATTTCACCACATGTGCTTCTAAGAATCTTTACTAACTAAAACACAAGATCAAACATAGGAGTCTACACCTCACTTCTCCCCAACAAAAATAGAAATGAAAACAGGACACTCGAGTTTAAAAATATGACATAAATGTATTATTTTATTGGTTCTTAAAAACATTTTACATTGAATCCATTTGAACATATTTATGGGTTTTTTTTTTTTTCATTTTCAGTTGTCCCATGTCTTTTAAAAAGCATTGAGTGATCTGAGTCATGAATGCCGTCTTGCTGCTGGGTGGCGCCCTCTCGAAAACCTCGAGTTCAGATCCCATTCACTTACAGAACCACCACTTTAAGTCTCATTACTCTTGAAGGTGACACATTTTTAAACTTGATTGATATGTTTCTTTTTTTCTCTCTCTCTCTTTTCTTTCTTCCTCATAACCTTCATTTATTTCTGCTTTTTGGAAAATATAAAAAGATAAAAACAAAAAATGCTTCAATTGAAATGCACACTTTGCGGTGATTCATGTTTGTGTCTTTTAACAACGTTTCCAAAACAAAAAACTCCAGCATCCATCTTAACCCCTGTGGCCCCTGACACCTCGGCGAGGTGACCTTTCCTCCACCTCTACAGCTCTCTGCTGTGTGGGCCTATATGCCATGGGGATTGTCTGATCAGGGCTCTGAACAATGGCAGCGATGTGTCACTGACAGCGACGGTAATGAGATATTGATTATTCTTATTGTGCCACAGGAGTCTCTTATGTGTCGTAGTAGTAGTGGAGGGCTGGGGGTTGCAAGAACCTTTTTTTTTTTTTCGTCTGTAAGGTGCAAGGGTTCTACACTGTGTGTCTGTCTTTCTTACTGGTGTTGTGATTTGTTCTCCAGCACTGTCACTTACAACTGATTATAAAGGAACGCTGCATTTTTGTTTTTCTGACGATAATAATTCCTCTGTTTTTTTTTTCCCTCTTACTGTCTTGTGCTGGGGTGTAACTTGGGAGTCTGATGGATCAGATGGAATAAAGTGTTCCATGCCTGTGTGTGTCTGACCTTCACTGAGCACTTACACATGCATGCTTATTCTACAAACACACACACGCACACACAGCAGGCGCAGTGGACGTATTATAAGGGCACAGGGGTTTTAAATGGTAGTCCATAATCATAATAATCATATATCTATATATATTATCTATATATATATTAGCATCACAATTATCGATTAGGTCTGTACATGGAATCATAAAGTCTTGCTGTATTTGTGGCAGTGGTCATAGTGGTACAGATTGCATATTCTTAATTCAAGTACATAACTTAAAAAAACCTCTAAGGAACATGAACGAAAGGAAAAAAAGGGCTTTTTTCCCTAACGATTAAAACAGCAGGCACATAAATATCACAACAATAGTGAAATTAAAGCACAGATTCACTAACCATTCCCACTCATCAAAACCTACATGGTGGTGGTGGGGGGGATGGGGGGGTGGGATAGGGGTAAGGGTAGGTTCACATTCTCACTGCACAGGCAGTGAGGTAGTTTCCAGTGGATGTCGGCGTGAAACACTCAACATGGTTCACAGGGGAAGCTTTTCTCCCAAAGTACTCTTTCTGTTGAGAAGTTCCCTTTGAAATATTCATAATACCTCAATTTCATGACCCCATTACTCGGAGGCGTGATGTCTCCCAAAATAAGACATCAAATGTTTTATATTTAAGCTAACAAGGTTGATCATGGAATCCTTCAGCATTTTCTTGGTGACTAAACAATACAATGGAACTTGTGCAAAATGATGATGTGATGTCTTGACAGAACAAAAATAGAATCACAGATAAACACGGATAAATGTACTTGAAAACAGTATGAAATGAATGAGCTTATGGAATGGAAAAAAGAATGAACTGTTACTGGCCTATAAAAGATTCTGGAATCACTGACAAGCTGCTGCTCAGTGACGGAACCAGAACACATCTTGTTGTTCTGTGACTCTGAATAACAGACGGTCACTCACACTCCTCTCTAGTAAACTGTGCTCTGAATGCTACCATAGACCACACATGCTCCTTACTCATGTGGTTAAAAACCACTGACCCACCAGTAGTACCCCCTCTGAGATCCCTGTAATATTTGTGCCTTTACAGAGGCTAGTTACTGGGCTTATCTAGCCTTGCTCGCACTCTCTCTCTCTTTCTCTTTCCCTCTGTTCTCTCTCTCTCTTCTCTGTAATGTATCAATGCTAAGGGGAGCTATCGTCTGTGGATTGTGCTACAACGGAAGACGGGGCAGTTTCAATGCATGGAAGGCTAATTCCACTGTAGTCCAGCTATAGCTCGAACGATAACAGCAATACGTGACCTATGTCAGTAGAACCAATTTGGCATCGCTTACATTAGAAACACAAAAACACCAGCTTTGAGGAACATGAAGGCTACTGTGTGCTTGGAGTCCCTCTCTCTGGGCCTAACAAGACTTCGAACCAATAACATGACAGATGAGAAGCCTCCACTCTTTCGGGCAACTAAATGTACCACAGTCTTCAATCATGCAGTGCAGAGCGCGATGATCACGATGAACGAGGGAAGACTTTTCTATTCCATGTTTAAGCACAGTGATCTCATGACTACACTGAAAACACACAGAGAGAAAACAGACACGTCTTTGTGTCCTCCAGCAACTGATACAGCTAAATCATATCATGCACGCTGTCAACGATACTGCCTGATAAACACTCATCGGAACCCTGCAGAAGGATAACTTTAGGACCACGGGATACCTGTCACTGAGGTGGGAAACAAATAGACAGGTCCCAGTCAGAGACCCTGACTTGTCTGACACGAACCACCCTCCACCTGAGATTTACAGAGGTTTGGCCAGCCTCTCATCGGACAGAGGCCCTGGCTTTCCCACACAGAACTACAACTCCCATACTGCATCTGGGTGATGGAAAAAGACAGGTAGGCATTTTCTTATTTTCTGCCTGCTACAATCAATCATCTCTCGACACGTAGGAATTATTGCCAATGAAAAAAAGCACAAGAGGAAGTAAGAAGAATGATAGTAAGGAAATGAGAGAGGATGATCAAAATGAACAATGACCAAAACAAAAACAACAACAACAACGACGACGACGACAAGAATAAAACAACAAAGATGAGCTTTTTGTGTGAGGAACGCCGGAGCGTTCTGCTCTACATGTGCTAATGTTAGTGTCACGGAAGGCTTGAGTTTCAGCACCCCCTTCATGGCTACAAAGACACTTGTGCAGTTGCTCGGTCCAGGGAGCATCAGGGCAAGAGGAGAGATGACCCTACGGACACAAACAAACAGGGAGAGCCGGGGCCCATCGTCGCCAGACGGACAGAGTGGAACATCGAGTCTTAAGGGGCGAGTCCAGCTAGGCAGTGTACACAGGTGGAAACAGCATCGACTGAAGAAGAAGTGCGAAACATGGGGCAGTAACTAGCCAAGTAAAATTTGGTGGGCTTTTCATGTTTTTTTTTCTCAACTAATAAAACATAGTTCAGTGTTTATCTTGCAGTCATACACATTTTTCCCATTATTTATTCACATTTTTACTATTTAAAAACAAAATATAGCTCTTTTAATATAATCTTTTTTTTCTTAAATATTAATTGCATATCATGTTTTTTTGTTATTTATTTTATTATTTATTATTATTTTTATTATTATTTATATTTTTTAAGTATTTCTAGCCCCCATATTCCACTACGGGCTTGCAGGAAATACAGTCATGCAGAGTACTCATGCTGGTAAACAAAGTTACAAAAAAAATGCATTTTCTGCTCTTTTTTTTTCTTGATAATTTTTTTTTTTTTTTTTGTAGTCCGTTCAGTGTCCTCTCACGGTGCTTTCCTCTTTAGGTGCTTCTCTCTCTCCTCCGTCTGGAAAGAGCTCTCTGTCCATCCTCCGTCCAGTTTCCCCTCCCTCATTTCTCTCTCTCTCTCTGCTCATGCGAGGTAATGGCAGTGGTTAAGGGGAGGCCTAAGGGCTGGGTCGCGCCACGCAGCGCTGACGAGCTTCACTGGACTCTCACGGTGGTCTCTTGTGGAGACTCTCTCTTGGTCAGTTTATTAAAATATAGATTTGTTCTTTTTGGACAATTCTTTTATTTCTTTTTTTTCTGAGTTCTCCCTTGACTTGGTCCTTTTTGTTATTCTTTTCCTGGCTTTTTTCTTTCTCCTTGTGATATGATGATACCGATTCCATCTCGTCGGAGAATAGAAAGCGTTGCTCAGCAGTAATGGAACAGAGAGAGAGAGAGATCGGGAACGAAGGCGGGGACGGAGGGATAGAAGGGGTCAAGAGAGATGTCCAGACTCACGTTCCTTTTCCTCAGAGGGGGCCTGTACAGGGATGGGGACATGTTTCTGAGCGAGTATTTTCCCCTCGCAAAAGTGCCTTTGTGGCTCCCCACTTTTGTGTGTATCTCTCTTTCTCTGTGTGATTGTGTGTGTGTGTGTGTGTGTGTGTGTGTGTGTGTGTGTGTGTGAAAGTCTGGGGAGTGTGGCAGAATTGTCTCTGGAGTCCCCCGGTTGACCTTGTCTGTGGCAGGACGGAGGGGTCAGGGCAGTATGTGATTTGGTCAGTCAGAGAGCCAAACACGTGGGGGACTCGGCAGTAGAGCTGTTGCGTTGTGGGGTGTATAAGTGTGTTTGTGTGTGTGTGTGTGTGTGTGTGTGTGTGTGTGTGTGTGTGCGCATGGTACAACAGCACAACAATGTTACCAGTAAGCCTCACTTGCCCATACATGGCAAAGTTATAGGAAGAGACCTCTCTCTCTCTCTCTGTGTGTGTGTGTGCTCAGCCATCTTCATCATACAGCCTGCAGCAGAGAGGACAAACTCAGTCAGGTAACAGCAGGTCCTCTCTGGGCTCTGTTATGAAGCGATGGATAAGGGGAAAGGCAGAAAACGCGGGGAAAGGCAGAAAACGCTGGAAAATCTCAATAGCTTTTTTCTCTTTTTTTCTTTCGTTGTTGTCAGAGGACCTTCAAGGGCATAACACAGAAAGAAAGCGTTCGCTTGGTCCTGTGTTGTGCTTCATTTGGTCACTCACATCCTTAAGGATTTGGCAGGGCGGGCTTTATTGGCTGAGGGCTTTGGCAGGTTGAGCTTGATTGGCTGAGGGCTTTGGCAGGATGAGCTTGATTTGCTGTTGCCTCGGATGCAAACCAATGGAAGACTGAATAACTGGTGAGATAATCCAGTTCCCTTCAATGTGGATCAGTAATAGACAGAAGTATTGTTTTCATAAAAGTAAGAAATATCGGGACTCTTATTCTTATTGACATTGGATGTTCTATTGAATTCATTTTACTGGAGATCACAGGGGATCAAATTTTTCTGTAGTTGGCTCTGATTCAATTTGTAGCCTATATAAGTGTGTGTATGTGTTTGTGTGTTTGTGTCTGCATTTTAGGATGACAGTTGGGATGACATGTTTACCAAGTTCATTGTTAAAGTCAGTCTGTGCAAATGGTCCAAAAAAGACAAAAGGTCACCTGTCAACATATTTTCCCAGCCAACAAATGCTACATAGTGTGTTAGCAGAGGTGCTACATAGTTTGTTCGTCATGGTCCCATGTTCTTTGTTGAGAGTCAAATTTTCACTTGACTCAACTGTACTACATAATGTATCACAGGAGCCAGTAAGTCCACTAAATAACAGACAGGTCATGTTTTGGAATGCTTTTTGATAATTTTTTTCCCGCTGATATTTTTTCTTTTCTTTTTTTTAAGAGTCTTTCTCTCTCTTTGTAGGTGTCAGTGCAAAGATAAGTTTGTTGTCAAAGTAACCAGTCAGTCCATTGACAAAAAGTGTTCCGGAGTTCCGTGAGGTTGCTTTGGTTACCGTGTGAAGATCCGGCCACATGGAGATTCAGATATCTTTTTTTGTTTCTCTTTTTGATTTCCGGGTCACTTCCTCTTGCTACGCCCACCCTCGTCATATGTCACATCTGGCTGATGCATCCCGTCAGCTAACACGGGTTAAAATCGCTCACCGTCTCCTTTCTAGACAACTGCTGAATGCTAGAAACTTAACACTGAAAGACAAAGAGAAAAAACATGTGTTAGTGAGTTGGTCAATTTCAGATAACACGGTTATACAGTTTCCAAAGTTGTTAACTGTAGTTCAAGTAATTATATATTTTTTTTTCTGTGGAAATAAAACTGGGCATAAAAAGACATGTTTTGGCAACATCAGATTTCAGAACTACTGGTATAGTCGACAATACACATCAGAAATCTGATGAAGCCTCTCTCTCCAAAATGGCTTCAGTGGATTCATTAACAGTAATAAAAAACAAAATAGACTCCAATTGTAGCACACATGCAATTAACAACATATCAATCTTGACTGAACGTCATTAAATAATTTCAACATTTCTACCATTATCAAGAGAGCGGAGTGGAGTGGAGTGGAGACAGGCCTGCTGTGCTTCATTCCTGCATGGCCAGTGTGTACACACAGTTCCACGCCTGGAGAAGCAGTACAGGCTAAGGAGGCCGGAGGCTCCTACTATCAAACCCATGTAAACAATCAGGCCATGTCAGTGTAGGACGCAAGACATGGAGCACAGCAGTCCACCCACTCACTGCATGTCCGTACACACAACTGCTTTCACAACATGGGACTATACATTTGGCATACGGACACTAGGAACTACAAAGCTACAGCAATGAGCTGTAAGTGTCAAAGACAAAAGGAAACTTATGAGCTTTAGTTGGTAGAAGGAAGAAGGTTGGGAAGGGGCTTTACCTGCAGCTGGCTGCTTAAGTTTACGCTGTTGACAGATCTGTCATTTTAGTGATAAAAGTCACATTGGCCTTAATACATTATAGCTATTGATATATATATAATTGATATACCTATGAAGCACTGATGTTTATGTAAGGCACCAAGATGACTGAAGAAATGAACCATAATTTTGATCAGCTGATTACTGTATATGATGGAATTACCCACTATATGTGTGAGACACTACACATAACAATTAAACACGTGTGTGTATAAATGGATGTTAACTATATGTAATCAGAGGGTTCAGTGTTTCACTTCTATATTGTAACCACCTAATGTTGACTCTTCCAGTCAGAACAGTGAAAAGTGCATGCATCAAAAACGCAAAGAGGTGATTGTAAAAAAGAAGCACACAATGTAAATGAAACTTTGAAAACGAAAGTGTGTGTGTGCGAGTGTGCATGTGTGTGCCACTGCACTGTACCGGTGTGTGCATATTCTGTATGCTGAAATGTTTGTAAAGGGCAACACAATACAATATCTACACCACGACACGTATCATGCAGAAACAAACAAACAAACAACAAACACAGAGACCAACATGGGCACAACACATAAAACATGAACTGACATTAAAAATGCCATTCGCACAGTAAACATCTAATACTAGCTGCCAAGAAAGAAAACAAAAACAAAACAAAAAAACCCATCACAAAAACGTTTTTAAAATCAAAATAAGGAATGAACAGATAAAATAAACAACATAAACAAAAACAAGAAATTTGACAAATAGGAAACACACAAATTGACCCTCCCAAAGCCCAGCCCTGCCCGAGCACCATGAGTGAAAGAAACATATTTCAGCTCTTTTTAATGAATATTCACATGTATAGATACATTTATGTACATGAATCGTTTAACACTTATTCTACAGTATCAAGCTTGGCTTTGCAGGTGTACAGTAGCTAGGTAAATCTAGCTAGCGTTTCCATGGGTTTCTAGAAGTGACATTGTTGCTCGAGTAGCCTCACAGAGGGCAAAAATGTTTGAATTCTCTCAGAGTGTTCTAGAAGGAAGGTACTGGATTCCACTCCATGTTGGGTTGAGTCAACTATTCTCTACTTTTAAAATCAAAGTTGTTCTATTTATTTTTGTCCAACAGATTTAAACTACAGTGACAACACATTTAAGATGCGCCTACCACATGTTCACAAATGGCAAAAAAGATAGAAAAACCCACAGATCTAAAGATCTAACTATGTTGTTCACCAGTAATCAGTGACATATGGTATACTTAAAACTAAGGTGAAACGCATCAGAAAACCATGAAAATAAAACACAATAACCATACAGTGCATCTGACGCAGCTTGTCACAGTATCTAGAGTCAGGGCTATTTCTACCCAGCTGAATGAAACCTGTTACTCTGATCTTAGAGTGCATAAGAGACCATTTGTGGTCTCCATAGAGATGCCATATTTAAAACAAAATGGCTCCTCTGAGCACAGAGCAGGTCTACTAGTTTGCTACTTTTGCTGACCAGATGTATTTCCCCCGTCTATTTGTGATTATTGCAAGCTCTCTTTTTCATTATTTGAACTATCATGATATTTCAGCAATTTATCATAATTATTCAGCAACAATTGAATGGAAGCACGTTTGTCATAAATGGCTCAATTGAAATTTCTTGTTATCATTTTTGGGAAGCACTTGTCCTTTTGACAACAAACAGAATGGAGTCTCATTAGGAAAAAAAATTCTCAAAGGAAAGTAAACACAGTTTGTACGAACATACGTATATATCATATACAAATGAAACTAGAGTATAAAGTAATGTTTTTAAGAATAAAAACAATGTCTTTCTAACACATCTATGCCATTGGAAAACAATGAGACATACACACCAGCAAAGACAAGACATCAAAACAAGAAATTATCTTGAGTTCCTACACATACAGTCTTGAAACCGAGTGATCGGTTAACAGAGATGCTGCATAAAGAATATCAACACAGCTTTCCTTCTTTCTTTCTTTTAGATTAAAAATATATATTGCACACACAGATATTTACAAACAAAGCATCTTCGTATGAGGTGTCTCCATCGTAAATGAAAATATTGCACACATGTTTGCATAATGTTAATGTTAATGACAGTATTAGCATTCAGTCTGTAACGTTGCATAACCCATATTGTTTTCTGCACATTCTTGAAACATAGTTGGGTACGGTAAGTCAATGTCGTTAATGAAACAGATGACCAAAAATGACAAGATTTAACGATACCCCGGCATTGCTCACCTGTGTGCCATGATTCAGACACACGTGTTCTTTCACATTAATCTACACTAAAATAGGCTGTCTTTCAGTTAGCACGCAAAGTATTAGTTTGTGGTGGTTATCTAGGCATTCACGCATACGTTTGAAAATGAGAGAACAACAACACATGTAAATGGGAAAACGAGTTGAAAGTACAATATACCGTAGAGTATACTCTATAAACGTATTGTATAATATATAATATATTCTTATATACCATGAATTAAACAGATGGCATCAATCTAAACATTAACTTCAAAGTTAGGAAGAGCATTCAGTGATGATAATGATGATGATGATAATAATGTGGATGATGATCATGAGGATGATCGTAACGCTTCAAATGAAGACTTTAAAATTTTGCCTTGGTTCTAAAGGTAGTGATCGGAACCACCGCACGTACTGTATGTGCACTGTGTTCCATCTACACATGCAAGCCTATTTGAGCATGTTAGTAACCTGACCTGAACTTTCAGTAAAGTGCTCACATTAGTGACAGATAATGGCCAGGTTTCCCAAAATCGTTAAGAAGCTCTTAAGTCCTAAGAACTTCTTAGGAGCGTTCTTAGAACATTCTTACAACGCTCCTAAGAAGTTCTTAGCACTTAAGAGCTTCTTAACAATTTTGGGAAACCCGGCCAATGACATATACTGAGCCATATCTATAACCCATCATCATTCCACACAACAGCTAGTTCTTTTCCAAACACTGATGATAAAACAGGATGGACATAATGACTTACATAATACTAATACTAGCATGATGGCAATTGCATACACTGTTGTAACTGAGAGATTGTGTGGTAATGGTAGTTAGCATGTGTACATAAAGTGCATTTGACTGCCACATAAATTGGTGAAATATATCTGAAACATGTTGACAGGTGAGGCATGTGTTGAATGCCCATACAATCTCACTCTTCAGTTTTAACCATTCAACATAAAAGCCACTTGTGACCAGTGTAACGTTCTGCTCCAAACTGGACAGAGTCATACAGTATATGGTACCAATACAGCGATGTTGTTGAGGCAGATTGCTCTGACAGAAACAACTCTGGTTGTCAGTAAAGTTGCTTGAAATACAACATGATGAAATAGCAACACATCTCTACCATAATGCATCCGTTTATAATCTCTAAGATGGAGGCTGGGTAGATGTTAGTAAAGATGACATCATTAGAGATATGGGCTACATGAAATCCTGAGAAAGGGCAAGCCCCACTAAAAGAAAACGAAACGTGAATAGTCACAAATTCCTTTTTCTCAAACCACGCCATGTTTTAGCATTGTATAAAATGTATCAAATCGTAAAACCAACTTTTAGGCTGTGGCTTTTATAGTTGAATGGAACCATGTCAAGAGTGAGAATGCATTATGACTGTAGTGTAAAGCCCTATTCTATGTTCATTTGACTTAACAACTATCGGTAAAATGTTAGGTTGAGTTCAATTCCTATGTTCTCTCTTTGGCTGTATGGAAGAGCAATGCTACTCATATGTGTGCGTGACCTCTCTGTAACTAAACCATGTACGTATACACCAAGATATGGCAAAGTAAGCACAGGGGGAATACTTCTACTCACAAACAGTAGGGAAACATCTTATTGATTAAGTGTGCATACATTTTTTTAATATTTCTGAAGTCAGTATATTTAACCTCCACCATGTCATTATCTCCCCCCCCCCCCCATCCTCTGAGCATATAGCTGTCTCTCTCTTTATCTCTCTCAGTCTGTCTCTTCCTCGAAGCTAACTACTTTTTTACCCCCTTTACTTAACCCCAACACCAAATGCATGCATCTTAAACCATATATTCACAAATTCTAGTGGTCCAATTGTGTCCGTTCCGGATCGTATTGGGTTATTGCTACGTGTTAGAGGAGGAGTCGCCTTGCCTCGCCGCGCGCCCCCGGCCTGGTAGTGTTATGTCCTAGCGTCCCGCTCCTTTTGCGCGTTAAGTCTCTTCCTGCTACAAAATGGAGGGGATGGGGGAGCGGCAACGACGCAGAGGTCCGGGGGCCTCATAGGGGTCAAAGGGCGCGCTCGTGATGGGGGCCAGGCGTAAGGATGACCCCGCCATTCCTGATATGTTGTTCAGGCTGCGAGATTTCTCGTAGCCAGTCGCTACACAACAAAGTCGATTGATTGATTGATTGATTGATTGATTGATTGATGGGTTGATGGATCATTTGGAATGACCGATTTTGTTTTCAAGGATTGGGATTTAAGGCAAGACAGGTTTAGAGTAGGTGAGATTAGTTATTTTTGAGTAATGAAGATGTAAAGTTATTGTTTTAAAATGGATTCATAATTGATGAAGACAGTTTAGAGGTTAAATTACATGGAAGTTGTAAAATGATTAGGAAAGAAAGACACACACAATGTAGATAATGACAAAATGGTTTCATCACATAAAAAAAAACAAAAATGACAAAATGAAATGTCATAAGTTGATAAGACACATAAAGGATAGACATAGACAGAGAGACAGAGACACACACACAGACACAGGACAGGACAAAACAAGAAAATGCGAGTTATGAAATGTCATACAGTTTTTCAATTCCTTCACAGAACACATATAGAATCCTCTGTAGTCAGATACCGAGACATCCACACATCTCCACTGTTTGAATGAAGCACCTGTCGTGAGCAGGAAGTCGTCAATGACACCGGCGACATTAGCGAGTGCCGCTAAGCTAAATGGAATGTTCAGGCGGAACACAGGGGTTTCAGCCAATCAGTGGATGAGCAGCGGTCGAGACTGAAACCAGGACGTAGAGGCCGGAAGCAACAGATACACACACACACAGGACTACACTTTCCCTCGCCAGGGACTGGACAGCATAAGGTTGTCAGGGACGACCTGGGTGCCACTTGAGAGAGCATATGACATTTAAGCATAATGAGTTGCTAATTATTATCCCCCACCCCTGACCCCACCAGATTAGAGTTTGTCAAATAATGACTTGCATGGGAATGGACATTTTTTTGCAGTTCGATGTGTGCCATCAAACTTCATCAGGAAGTGAAACACAGTTAAGTCCCTGATAACCTTAAGAGGCCAAACAACAACAGTTAAGGTACTTTACCAGAACATTCCACCAATGAGCCTGCATAATCCAGTCACTCTTGTTTTTCTGTATACCTGAAGCCCAACTGATTTGATTCCTGTCAGGGGGATAGCCATACTTATGACACGTACAGTAATTTCCCGCATATAAGCCGCATTGTGTATAAGCCGCAGGACAGTGTTTTATGCAAGTTAAAAGAAACAAAACCATAGTGATACCATATTAACTGTCCCCGTGTATTAACCTCATAGCTGAAGAAATTTTGCAAAATCAATGTGTTAGCCGCGGCTAATAGTCGGGAAATTACGGTATACAGACTTTGTGGCGAAATATTCTAGTAAAGCAGTACAACAGTGGCGTCATTCCTTCAACATGTGAACCCATGTCTTCTCTTTTTCTCCCATTCTCTCTCACTCTCTCTTTCTCTCTATTTCTTTGTCTTTTTCTCCATTTCTCTCTCATTCTCTCGATTTCTCTCTATTTATCTCTCTTTCTCTCTATTTCTTTCCCTCGGGGAGAGGTGCTTTTGTGTCAGTAAGACCTGGGACACCATGCGCTGGAATGAGCTCTGATTGAAAAGGAGAGGTCTATGTGTGGGGGAGGCTATTCGCTGTGGTGCCGGGTAAGGACACAGCCGAGCATGCAAACACGGAGGCTACCGCTGCCGGCGAGAGGGAGAGGATCACATGACACACACTTCAGGGCTATTTTGCGCACAGCTGAGTCACCATGGTTGCTTGCGAGTCACATCTGGTGCGCGTTATGATTACTACGGCAACGACAGCAGAAGCAGTGGCGGCACACATGCCGAGGAACCTGGGAGGCCTTCTTAACTAATCACACCTCTGGGTGGACCGATGACCCGTGCCACTGGTCAGTTAGCCTCCTCGTCTACTTCACGTCACGGCCTGGACCAAGCAACGGGAATCTCACATAGCCCTTGAGTTTATATCCAACAAGACCTCTCACATCTCTTGCATAGTTCTAATTCTACCTTAAGAATTAGAAAGTCTTGCACTGTCCACCATTTTGACTGTATACTCCAAGGCCTCATTCCCCTGCTACTCTGCAGACTGCTGTAATTATAATACGAGGTGAAGGACTGAGGAGAAGTTCAAATCTATGGAGGACACAAAAAAAAGCTCTGCAAAGATTCCTCCTGTGGGACGTCGCTAGGCAGCTTCAAGCCACCTACTTTCCTTCTTCCCCTCAACTGCTCCTCCCTTATTACTGCACTCTATCCCTGTCCCAACACGCTGCGCCACTTAACGCACCTTTCTCATGGCTGCTGTTCTCACCAACAACACCCTCGTCACATCACACACCAGAACAGGAGACCAGTACATGATCGGACTTTTACTCTCTGAAGCTGGAGTTTTCCACCTCTGCACCTAACACACCTTTCTCATGGCTGCTGTTGTCACTAACAACGCCCTCGTCACATCACACACCACAACAGGAGGGGAACGGATACACACCAGACCCAGAATCAGCTCCTGTCTACGGACTGAACCAAACCACAGGTACCCCCCCCCCCCCCATCCCCTTCCCCCTTGGCCCTTTTAACTCTCACTCCCACTGCTCCATGGCCCCTGTTCTTCCCAGCAGAGGTGGAAAACTCCAGCTTCAGTGAGTAAGTCCAACCACATATCTGTGCCAACCATTCATTTAAACCAGCCGATTCTAAATTGCACTCTTCAGCTAGGTAGAGCAGCTAACTGATGAGATCACCTGTGCTAAGTGCACAGGTAGAACCAGCATATGATCGGACTTTTACTCTCTGAAGCTGGAGTTTTCCACCTCTGCACCTAACACACCTTTCTCATGGCTGCTGTTCTCACTAACAACGCCCTCGTCACATCACACACCAGAACAGGAGGGGAATGGAGACACACCAGACCCAGAATCAGCTCCTGTCTACGGACTGAACCAAACCACAGGTCCCCCCCCCATCCGCTTCCCCCATGGCCCTTTTAACTCTCACTCCCACTGTTCTAAGGCCTCTGTTCTTCCCAGCGTCTCCACCCTGGACCTGCGTTTGTGGACGCATAGCCTCGGAGCAGGAGCGAGGAGTGCCATGGATGTCCCTTCCCTTCCGGCCTCTAGTGCATTAGACAGCACTCACTCACTCACTCACTCACTCACTCACTCAGGCCATAAATAAAAGCGCCTGCCTGTTTCCCCCACTCCCATCTCCTCTTGCAGCGCTGCACTATCTGCAAGCCGGCAGCGGCCTGCAATATTAATGAAGCATTTCCGTGCGGCCACTCAGCCTGGCCAGTGTGTCTGTGTTTGGGTGTGTGTGTGTGTGTGTGTGTGTGTGTGTGTGTGTGTGTGTGTGTGTGTGTGTGTGTGACTGTGTGTGTGTGTGTCTGTGACTCTGTGTGTGTGTGTGTGTGTGTGTGTGTGTGTGTGTGTGTGTGTGTGTGTGTGCACGCGCGTGTGTGTGTGTGTGTGTGTGTGTGTGTGTGACTCTGTGCGTGTGTGCGTGGCTGTGTGTGGATGTGTGTTTGTGGGTGTGTTTATGTGGACATGTGTGTGTACATGTGTGTTTGTGCCCACCGCAAAGACAGACAAAACCTACAGAAGTGTAAACAAAGGAAACGGATACTCTCATACACTGACATGGGCCATCATGTCAGTCAAAAACATAAACCTGATGCCAATACCAAAGGTACTGTAAAGCAACACTTTCAGTTCTTGTGCTTTTTTAACATACCACCCTCTGGAGTAAACCTCGATTTTAGTCCATTATTCTTACACTGCTCTCTTTTTTACATCTGGTGTCACATAAGTGAAGCGAAGCAAATGAGTGCATTTACAAAGATTTACAAATGGACATTTTATGTAGAGTGAATGCCTGGGGAAAAACTATGGCAAAAAGCAAAGTCAACACACTCTCTCTCACACACACACACAATTAAAAAAGATAAATGAGCAATTGTACAATATCTAACTAAGATACTTCAATGTCTACTCTTGTGTAGTGTATAGCTAGTTTTACAATAATGCAAAATTGCAGAAAAAGAGATATAACAAAAATCTAAAACATACAAACAAGACAGTGCTACAAAAAAGATTCAAATGCAATGAGGCAAATCACTTATCTTAGTGTCGTGTATGCACGAAAGAAATTCTACACTAGTGTGTTACTGCATCTGTCCTGCTCTCAATGTGACCGTTCCCCCTTGGAGCTACTCTCGTGTCGTGCCCGGACCTATTAAATCATGCCATTAGGCTTAGCACTCTGCCCAGGTGCATTTGAAACAAGCCTTGTGTTCGGTCTCCCTTACCATTACAATGAGCATTTGTTGGATTAAGTGCTCAATAATTCAGTGCGGCCTCCGAGATCTAAGAGAGCAAAGTTGGCCCGAGAAGGTCTTCGCCTGGCTCACGCCGATGAGGTCACATTCGGCCGTTTCGAGATGATTAGTTTGAATCAATAGCCCTTGCGCGCTTCAGAACTGAATTAAGCGCAACACTTAACTTTCTGCCAAGTCTCGCTGCACCGTCTTTGGGGGTTTTAAGCAGATTGCTGCTTGTTGCTTAGATGCATACAGTTAAAAATCAACTTAAATATCCATACAAACGAGTCAGTGCCCGTGTCTACAGATGTTCTTCACACACTATTAAAGTGACTGATGTGTAAGGGCCACAACGCTTTATGAGAGTCTTCCAGTAAACCTTTTTCCGGCTAAAAGCTATTCATCACAGCACAATGACAGGCCCCGGACTGACACGTGCTGGAAAAGAGAGAGAGAGAGAGAGAGAGAGAGAGAGAGAGAAAGAGAGAGAGGTTGAGCCAAGAGAGTGAGAGATGGAGAGTGAGGGAGTCACAGAGTCGGAACCTGTTACCTGCATTGTGTGCAACTATGTACGATAAAGCTGTCTGTACGGCCAGTAAAATGTGTGAAATGACAAGACGGATAACAGGAAAACAGAAATACACTATTGAACTGAGTAACGATGAAGAAGATCACTTCTACTACAGTATAATCCAAAATCCTCTACCAAGTCAATCTATGTTATGAGAACAAGTTCCATATTCAGAAGTGTGAGAGTTAAATAGGTCTATGGCAGAAAAAACAGCTTGGTACTCTCTGGAATGACATCTGTTAGATTTCAACAGGGAATTACCTGCAATGCAATTAATTGCTTGAATGTTTTAAAAGCACAGCATTATTTAGGAAATCCCTGACTGCTAATTACTGATGACGTACCAATTGATTTGTCGAGTTCACTTGTCACTGTTTTAACTCTAATTCCTTAGTAATAATTCCTTCATAATTTGGGATTAAAATAATATCAATGAAATCAAATAGTATGGTGGGGGGGGCGTAGCACAAGCACAACAGTTGGGTCTCAGTGCCCCTGGGGACCCAAGCTCGATTCCGGCCATTGGTGGTCATTTCCCGATCCCGCCCCATCTCTCTCTCCCACTCATTTCCTGTCTCCTCTGTTCATGTCTATCTTATGCAAGGAGGTTACGGGATCAAAAATATCTACCCACAG
This sequence comes from Sardina pilchardus, assembly GCF_963854185.1. Lineage (NCBI taxonomy): Eukaryota > Metazoa > Chordata > Actinopteri > Clupeiformes > Clupeidae > Sardina > Sardina pilchardus. The sequence goes on along the minus strand of NC_085015.1, from coordinate 9,075,258 downwards.
TCAGATTGCACACTACTGATACAATAATGATACCGACACACCACAAGAACAACACTACAGGGAGAACACATGACACTCACAACTTGGAAATAAATAAGGACCTCCACAAAAAAACAGCACATATACACTTTGAAAACGGTTACCTACCTACAGTCAAACATTGCAGATGCTATGAGATTAATACCTACCTACAGTCACACATTAGAAACGCTTGCGCTGCAGTGGCGGCCTAGGGATGGGATGAAGAATGAGTGTTAGTTCACACACAGTGGTGAGGATGACAAAAACATGGATATGGACAGGACAGCAGAGACAGACAAAGAGAGAGAAAAAAGTACAGATAGACACAAAGAGAGAGAGCGAGAGAGAGAAAGAGAGGGAGGGAGAGAAAGAGAGAGAGAGAGAGAGAGAATGCAAATATTCCAACCAGGTTTTCTAGGAAGGACATTGTCTCAGAACTGAACTACACCTCTATGAGCTAAGGTGATGTGTGCTATACTATCACTCGGCCCTATGAAAAGGCCAGATGCTAACATGTTAGCCGCTACTGTATAAAAGACTGTTTGCGAATGCACCGCAGAATGTTTGTCCGAAGTTGTGTCCTACTTCTGTCAACGCTATGGAAGATACATGAACACGTCCACTGGACAAAGGCTCTATTTTCGACTCTTGACTAAAGCCTTGGCTCATACTGTTGCATGTGGCTGCATGGGATCAATTGGCTGTTAAAGTCAGAACCCAGCTCGTATTACCTACAATTAAGTCTATTGATTTGGTGTTGACCATAACACAAATCAGCCTGTGCTCAGCAGTTCAATAAGGCCTCTTTGGTGACAGATACATGAGCTTTGAGACCCATACGGTGGCCCGCTAGCCCAAATTTAGCCTGAGGACAAATGTCTGCTGCACCACCTCGTAAAATGCATAAATCCCTGGTGCAAATATTTGCAGTGCTGGTTGCCATGGAAATGCACATAGATCACTGAATGGTTAAGGAGACACATATACATACGCACACATACATAGACACACAAACACACACACACACACACATTCACAAACTGTGAGGGTAAAAGGTCATGCCAGGAAGACAATTATGGTATAAAATCCTCGCCAATAGTTTTGTGTGTCTGTAGACATATATACTTGAGTTCGTAAAAATGTGTTGTGCACTTGCAAAAATATTTTGTAGTTGTACATTTTTTTTGTGCATGTAAAAATTATTCGTACATCTGCAAATCCGTTTTGTCACTGTGTGGAAAAAAGTTTTGTGAGTTTGCAAACGGTTTTTGCACGCACAGATTTTCCCTTTGCAAGTGCGTATCTGTTTTCTACAGACACGAAACAGATCTGCGGGTACGAAACGAATTTACAAGTGTGCAAAACTTTTTTACCAATCGCCAAAAGTCATGTGACCTAAACAGCCAATCACAGCACTGCTTACTGAACAGCCAGTCAGCCAATCAGCTCGCTTCGTTTGCAGTGTTGCCAGATTGGGCGGGTGCCCGCCCAATTGGGCTTCTTTAATATCGTTCGGCGGGGGGGAAATAAGCTGACGGCGGGTAAATAACATTTTGAGTTCAATGGTTCTCTATGAGAAAAACGTCATCGGGCGTTTTTTTGCTGAAGGCGGCGGGGTGATTGGGCGGATTTCAGTCAACCCAATCTGGCAACACTGTTTGTTTGACGTGGAAAGTCAAAAGATGTGATCATGCAAGTATCATGGATAGATTTAGCTGGCTACAGTCAAAGAAGGCTTTGGCTACAGTGCATCATATCTATAAACGTTGTACTGCATGAGCACTAGTAACGTTAACAGTTTTAATCTAGCTAGCTAAGTATATTCCTAGCAAGGACGGAACAAAATTATGTCTGCTTCTTGTACAGGGCAAAGGGAGAAATTAAACCTACCGAGTAGCTAGCTTGTGGCTGCAGACTGCAGTACAAGCAAGTTGGATATCCAACTCCGCCCACATCCAAATCGGCCATGTTGATTTACGTCACATGCCCAAACGTGAACAGCAGCTTTTCTACTGACGGCAGACTAACGTTACAGCGGTAAGTGAAAAATATATACTTTTATGCTCATAACGAAATTGCTCCGTTGACCTGGTTAAAATATCTATGACATTTGATGTTACTTGCATGTTGTATAATGTAAGATAGATAGATACGGTAGATAAAAGCAGTGTTATCTTGTCAATTTAACTTTAGCAGACGATATCTTTTACCAACCGCAAAGATGTATCTCATAAAATTGAGTTCATGCTGTATTTGTCCCGCTGTGTAAACCTACACGTACATTTCCCGTTTTAAAATATTTGCAAGATTAGTGTGAGCTTTACTGTCGAGTGTTCAACTTGACAAGCTGCAGTTTCCAGTGTTGGACAATCTAACGTTAACGTTAGCTAAGTAGTAGGCTACTTTTATCATTTCACTTTGATAAATTAGCCTGATAATTCTCTCTGCATAGTTTTAGTAATTGCAAGAGATACTGCTAATGTTCAAAGTAATACTTTTATTACGCCAGTAGCATGGCATGCGCAGAAAATATGTATTGTATAAGGTGAGGTCCATGCATAAGCCCCTTTACTATCATGTTAAATAACATTTATAATGTGTCAATGTTTTCAGCACCCAACACACTTCCTGTCCTGCCAACGAGAAATATCTAGAGGGGATAGAGATGCCCCATGCCCGTGCTGCAAATTTTCCACAGGCCATGAATATAAATTCAAGGGCCATATCATAATAACCACATGCAACATGCTGTACATCATGGAGGTAGGATTTTAAACACTTTAACATTGTTTTACACCTTCTGTAGAGTAGAGTTGTTGATGTGTGAGTAGGCTATGTTTCTGTTTCACAGACTACTACATCTGTAAGTGGAATCGACCGTGTAGGTTAACATGCCCAGCCGTTTTGTCCATGAAGAGGACATCAGGTGTTACTAAATGGGGACGATGAGGCAAAAGACTGCTTTATGTTTATGTTTGAGCTTCAAGAAGACTATAACCTATAACGTTTTCTTTGAACACTGTGAGGCTTCAGGGATTACCATCTACGCCGCCGGGTTTACCGAGGCACACTGAACCTGTCTGCTCATGACCTGAAAGTGTTGTCAACGACTGCCAGGACTGCATCCAAGATCATTGGGGCTGACCTCCCTCAGCTTCAAACGATGTACTCCACACGCTGTCAGAAGGGCTACGTCCATCATCAAATATGTCAGCCATCCAGCTCATTCCCTCTGGCTAGTGCTACCAGAGCATCACCACCCACACCACACGATGTCCCACACACCTGTCCCATACCCATGAGGCTTATTTATATTTTATGCTGGTTGTGTTTGTGAATGACTGTATAATGTGTACATATATGAATAGTTTGGCTATGTGTGCCCCCCCACACAATCTACCTACTGTTTATTTACCCCTCCTTATTGCAATGGTGGCACAAGAATTTCACTACACTGCAAAGTATATGTGACAATAAAAAAAACTTGAACTTGGAAGTTGTGCACCCTGGCCCACACCCCCACCTCTTTATTATGATAATTTGATTGTATATTTGTATTTATATAGCCTTATATAGGCCATGTGTATACTGTATGTAATTATATTGTTCCTCCTTGTCTTCCTTATCAAACATCACCCGTTCCCTTACCTTAGCCACAGGATGGACTCACTAAAGGGAGGCACCCTGGCCCACCACCCTACCCTTTCCTGCTGCATATTATTTTTGTTGTTTGTGTTGTTGTTGTTCCATATGTTCCCTTTAGCTAGAGGACAGGCTCACTAAAGTGGTGTACCTGGCCCACACCTCACACTTGCCTGTGTATGATACAAAGTCAACTGTATATATATAAGTATATATATTAATTTTCAATATTGCTGTTAATTTTGTTTCTGGACATTAAATATGTGTAGAAAACGTTTGACTCATGGAACACACCCAATAGGCTATACGTTTTTGTAGTTACTTGCTGTTTGCAAGATGAATTAATGGTGTGAAATGTAAACAACTAGAATTGCTAATGGAGTGATAAATAGTTGTTAATGCATGTTTATTGGCGAGTTTCAGTAAGTATGGAGAGCATTTTATTTTGATATCTATGCCACTCCAACAAAATCACAACTTGAAAGCAAAATAAAAATAACATTCACTTTATTCACCGATATTTTACTCTGGATTCGACCCCTCGACTTCCTGAAAATGTTAAGTATTATTCGGTAGATAATTACGCCGACGGCAGCAAAAACACCCCACTTACATGTCAACTAATGTTATCACACAATTCTAATGTAATAGTTAATTAATAGAGCGAAAATAAACATCAAGAACGCAAGGTTTATCCTTCCTTTACTGTTAGTGCGCTAAACAGAAAGAGGGACACACGTTTGAGCATGTGACGTAGGCATAGTCAATATGGCCGACTTGGATGTGGGCGGAGTTGGATATAAAACTCCGGTTTCCTGCAGTCTGCAGCCACAAGTACTTGAACCTACCACAGGCTTATAATAGGCGGCTCCTCCTGAGCGTTCACACTGGAGTTGGCTAATTGCCGACTGTTCTTTGAAATGTCAATGGCGAAACTCGCCAGACATCTCCGTCTCCGTCGCTTCAACATTTATTTATTCATTTGGTAAAATATTGGGAAAAACATATCCTGCTTTATCTACAGCCAGGATAAATTAGGCTACACATTGGCTATGGCTAGCTGCCTGGTTCAGGTTACACAAGCTTGCTCAAATAACCGGTAACATAGAGCATGTTTATACTTCACATTTCGACTCCTCTCCTCCACAACACCATCCCCGGGGTCTTAACAAGTGAACCGCGTTGGCTGGTTAGGGTTTTAAAGCATTTCCAGAAATTGCCCGGTCATTACACATCAGTGGCAATTCATTTGCAATGATTAGCATGCTAATTAACGATTTACGCTAACGCACCTAAAGCACAGCTATGTTGATATCTTGCTAGGCTTTCCGAAACAGAGTTTTTAGCTGCTACCTTGTTGCCTTCTGACAGTATGCTGTGCCTGACAGAGAGAGAGCCAATATGGGCACCCAACACAGGCACCCAAAATCTCTCTCTTGGTGCTGTGCTTCACTGCCATCCATTCAGTAGCAGGCTATAGCATCCATAGACCACTCGACACCTATCAGAATCAGAAGGAAAAAGATGATAGTTAGATCAATATGTTCAACTGATACGGAAGGCTACTTACAAGTGAAACTGTAAATTATACACATAAAAGTGTAACTTACTGATAACTAAGGCAAGCCTAATTATAAATGAGACATGTAACGTTAACCTAGCATGATGAACAGCCATAAACGTAGAACATTGATTTGACAACAGCAAGTAGCCTAGCTAGCTAGCAGCTAGCATAATGTTACTTATCATACGTTGGCCCAACAAGCACAAAATGAGTTTGTAAGTTAGACAGCACGATGCACATAGACTGTAAACATGCCAGAATTTAATTTAGTACAATTTCACAATAAGACATTAACGTTAGATAAAGAAATGCCTGCTTACCATTTAGAGGAGCAGCCAACTTGACAGAGCGCTGAACACCGTTGCTTTGAGTGTTGTTAGAATTAAGAAAGCGAGCCATTCAGTAAGCGGTGCTGTGATTGGCTGTTTAGGTCACATGACTTTTGGCGATGCACGTGACTTTAGGCGATTGGTAAAACGTTTTGGACACTTGTAAATTCGTTTCGTACCCGCAGATCTATTCCGTGTCTGTAGAAAACAGATACGCACTTGCAAAGGGAAAATCTGGGCGTGCAAAAACCGTTTGCAAACTCACAAAAAAATTTCCACACAGTGACAAAACGGATTTGCAGATGTACGAATAATTTTTACATGCACAAAAAAATGTACAACTACAAAATATTTTTGCAAGTGCACAACTTATTTTTACGAACTCAAAATATGTCTACAGACACACAAAACTTTTGGCGAGGATTTTATACCATAGACAAATGCCAAGAAAAAAGAAAATGGGCGAGACAATAGGTCATCTTGGAGGACAGAACAGGACAGAACAGGAGAAGACAGCACAGCACACAAACACAAGAGCGTGGAGGAAAACAGAGACACTCCGACTGCAGAGGTTACCCATCAGAGTGCACAAGCACTGAAGCCTAATGCTGGAGCACTTGCTCACAAACCATGACACAGCATTTTAAATTCATAATGCATTCACATAATAATACAAGTGTAAATGAGGTTTGCTGTTCATGATTTGTGTCTGATGGCAACCTTAGATCGTCAGAAGGGACATAAAATACTGTGAGAGAAACAAACTGGATGTGAGTGATTATGAATTCTCAACTGTAGCCTACTTATTGATTTGGTCCTCTTACTGTTACAAGACCGGGGGAGGGGAAAGAGAATCAGCACTCTCAACTGACTTTACAAGCTAGCCACATTAGCGGTGCTGGCTAAGGAAGTCTATAAGCCACAAAGGTACATTAACTACATTTAGCGCATTACTGACTGCACAGAGAGGACATGATGCTACAGCGCATTAGATACACAGATATCATAAGTGCCTTAAATGAAAGGAGAAAAAAACGTACAGGAACTACCACAAGCTATTAGCCATTCAAGCTACATTAGCTTCAGACTGATATGCTCTTTACTGCATATCTTCACAGGGCTTGCCAGGGAACAGCACGCTCTCATGTTGAGTCTTATGGTCTTGAGTTGAACAGAGGGGGGCGGCATATAAGACACACACAAGAACGGGACAGACACTCACAGGCAGATATGATGCAATTTGGTTAGATGTGATCGATCTGGTAGCCTACCAATAACCTACTATGTTTACACACAAAAACTGTGTGTGGGGCATAATATATGAAAAAGATACAAACTGGACAGACAGACAAATAAACACAAACACACACACACACACACACACACACACACACACAAACAGAGTAAAAAGGAAGCACAAAGAAAACAGAAGATCTAGACTTTTGTACAGATAAACAGAAACTGACATGAAGTTTGACTGAAAGACAGAAACAAAAACACAGGGCAAAGAAAGTGTTCAAGAAGAAAAGAAAAAGGAGTAAGCGACTGAAACAGATTAAAGAAAGAGAGAGAGAAAGTGAGAGAGAGGTTAGAGAGAGAGAGAGAGCGAGAGAGAGAGAGAGAGAGAAGGAAATCATAAAGGAGTAAATGGGTGCATAACTAAGACCATTTTGACCCTAAGACTCTTCCTACAGCATGCACACACTGCAGCAGGAAAGTTAGGGGCCACACAGACAAGTGCCAGCGAGGGAACAGTACAGGGAGAGCGGCGGCCACAGGGACCCAGCAGGAACAGAACTAGAACCAGAACCAGAACCAGAACCTTCAGCCAGAACACAAACACACAACACAGCGACACACAGAGCTCAGCTCAGAGGCACGGCACATGGCGTCACCAGGAGCCGGAGGAGAGAGAGGGGTTGGGGGGGGGGGGGGGATTGGCACGCTCGAGTCCCGCTTTAAAACACACGAGGGGGGGGGGGGGGGGGGGCGAGGGAGACCGTGCCCTTCAGCTCTGCCCACGCAGCCTCAAAGTCACCCGGGAGGGTTGGCACCAGTCAGCCTCTTCGCCCAGAGGCGGTGAGCTCAGCACACCACGCTCAGCACACCACCACTGGGGCAGTTGGCTGACTGGGACACGGGTGGAGCAATTATGCCCCATGAGGGGGGTTAGGAAGCATGGAGGGGCAAGACAAGCTAGTCGTGAGTGCTGCCCCTCATAACCCCCCCCCCCCCACTGACTCCCGTGACATCCTTTTTGGCAGGGCCAGGGCCTCAGACGCATAATATCACTATCAGTCGGCCTGGTGTGCCAGGTGGAGTGGGCGTCTGCCAACCCGAGGTTAGACGCAGGGCAGGGCTGGGGCACTGCGCGGGCAACGGCCCAATTCTCTGACAGGAAATACCCTCAAGTGGCTCACAACAAGCCACGATCAGATTGGAGAAGGAGCTTTTTTAGGGATACTTTTTTCCCCCCTGGCCTCAACTCAAGCCCCCCTCCGTTTTTCTTTGTTTTGAAGCAGGACAGGGAGAGTAGATTTTGTTCCAAAAGACCTTGGTGAGGGCAAACCGAAGCTGTTCCAGGCGTCCTTGGGGAGGGATACCTCTCTGCACAAGGCTGGCTTACCTTCCCCCCGCCTGAGGCTGTCTGTCAATCAGTCAATGAGTACGTCCACAGGTCTGTCAACGTGTGCGGTCAGTGTGTCAGTTTCGCTCACATACAGAAATATATAGAGATATAGATATACACATACACAAAGACAAATACAGAAGACCCATAGCCGTTGGGCTACAATAAGCACAGAAAGCACATTGTTTCGGAGGTCGGGCGAATAGTACTCCGTAATCATGCCACACAAAGACACACACGGAAAAGCCATTTTTCATGTAACTGTATAAGCAGTTGTGCACAGGAGAATAATTCATGTGCTTTTGCGATGCAGACTCTCTCTCTCTCTCTCGCTATCGCGCTCTCGCTCTCTCTCTCTCTCTCTCTCTCTCGCCCCGTGGGTCACTGGGCCTAATGGAGCGAGGAGCGTGGAGCGGCGCTGAGCGTGTTGGAGTGGCGAGTTTTGCCCCCTCCTCGCTCTGCGGGGCGACTGGCGGGACAGAAACATCGCGCGGACGACGTGAATCGCTCCGCCGCCGCTGCTGTCGGCGGATTTGGCACCAGATCAGGGAGTACTATTCGCGCGACCTCGAGGGCTTCGCTGACCCCCCTGCTGAACTTTGACCCCGGGAGCGACAGTCGAAAGCACAACGTCGCACCCACTCCACTGCACACTCTTCATGGCGCACAGCACTAGTGAATATTTATATATTATTACCGTGTGTGTAAACCACGGCAACGGTTTTTGGCTAAAGGTTTTTTCCGCTAACGTGCGCGTGTACAACAGAGTGCGACGTGTGTGTGTACGCTCGACAGTCCTTCAGGGTCAAATGTCACCAGGGCAGAAAGAAAGAGAGGGACAGAGAGAGAGAAAGAAGGGAGAGAGCGATAGAGATAGGGAGTGAGACAGTGGGAGATTGAGAGAAAGCCACACGAGTAGGGAACACAGTAAGCAACGTCACGAAACACCACGAACACGACACTCGCGCACTACACAGCGTTAAGAGAGGACAGAGAGACAGACACAGTGTAATAGGTAGGAATGAGTAAGCCCACATACAAACGCGTGATATGACACAACCTGAAGAGAGAGACAACATAGATCGCGTGAGACAACACCCCATCTCACCTGAACACACACACACACACACACACACACACTCACGCTCACCCCATCTCACCTGAACACACACACACACACACACACACGCTCACCCCATCTCCTCTCTTGCACACAAACACACACACACACACACACCACATCCCATACAGAGCAGCGCTCCTACATTAGTCAGTGGGAAACTGTATACACTGGACTTTTGTGTGGGTTTTGTGGTGTACACAGACAGAACATGTCATAGTTTGATTGACGGCACAGGATGTGAGAAACGCAAGGAGCACCTTTGGGTTTAATACTGAACACTGTGGCCTACTGAGTTCAGGCTGGGTTTGAGCTCATGTAGAGTCATAAGGATGACCAGAAGGAAGGAGCCTCTAAAGTGAAGTTAAACGCATAAAAACACATCAAAAGAGCTACTGTAAGCTACTATATAGAGCTACTATATACCAAATCAGGCTGGATTTCATGTGTGTAGAGGTGAATGCAGTGAAGGCTCAACACAGCCTGAACTCAACAAACCAGCCCGTGAGCAAAAGCCCACACAAAGAACACTCAGTCGTACGCACGGTTCAACTCTTATCAAGAAAAGAATGCAACATACAATCACTGGAATACAGCTGTGGCTAACGACACATATTGGAAACGCTGTGACTGTGTGTACCGGAACTCGTGTTTCATGTGCGTGTCTGTTACCGTGAAACATCGTCTTTGTGTGTGTGTGTGTGTGCATGTGCATGTGTGTGTGTGTGTGTGTGTACTGTACGTGTGTGTATGTATGTAGAGGGGTGGATTTTAACCAAGCACAGAGCCCCGGGGCTTGCTGGCTACTGCTGCCATGTTGTGTGGCAGGGCAACGTTACCTCTCAGGGCTTATGGTTTGATCCAGGAGGAGGCGGAGTTTGCATTGAGGTCCTGCTGTAGCAGGGACCCTTCCAGCTTATACCATTCCTCAGCCAGGGAGGGGTCAGGGGCTGCTGCCAGGGCGGATGCCTCTGGGGTGGGGGGTGGGAGTGAGGGGTGTATGTTGTGTGTGTGGGGGGTTCATTTGGGGGTGAGGGGGTTGTGGTGATGTTAGAGAGGGTAGAGGAGTGTTGGGTTTGTTTAGGAGGGGGGGTCGTGTAATGGGGGAAGGAAGTGCAGGTTTTGTGGTGGGTGTTTATTGGTGGTAACATTATGGATCAGAGGGTTGTAGTTTGGGATGAGCATGTGTGTGTGTGTGTGTGTGTGTGTGTTTGGGGGGGGGTGTAGGATGAGAGGATGTGGAGCGGGTGATAAGCACAGAAGCGATGGGAAAGTGAAGGATGCACAAGCAAGACAACAGAGAGATGGAGGGAGGTGGGGATTCAGCAATAAGTTATAAAAGGCACAAGTGAGATGGAGAAGAGAGTGAGTAGAGGAAAAGGGAAAAAGAGGCAGAGAGGAGTAAATGAGAAAGAAATTAATTAATGCATGGTAATTTAATATCCAAGAAAGAGACAGATAAAGAAAGAATGAGAGAGAGCTAGAAAGAGAGAGATAGTGAATGCAGAGAAAAAGAAAAAATACATAAAATAAACTGATTAAAAAAGACAGTGTTTGACATACAGTCAGAGTACGGGACAAACACCTAAACAAAAAAAAGAAGAAGCAAAGAAAGAGTGAAAGATCGATACTGAGCTACATAGACAAACAGACAGAGAGAATGGAGAGATAGAGAAAGAATAGAGAAAGAGATATGAGCTAGAAAGAGAGAAGCAGGAGTCAAAGCAGTGACAGAAGAAAGGAGAGGATGGACAAAAGCTGCTAGACAAGTTACTGTGGCTTGGTCTAGACGTTAACAGACTGCATGTATGGCTCGGATTTCGGGGTGATGGGTGTAGATCTATATTCCCAGTTAGCTTTGCTGCCTGTTGTTATGTCCGTGTGTGTGCGTGTCTGTGTGTGTGCGACTGTGCGTGTGTGTGTGTGTGTGCTTGTGTGTGTGTTTGCCCTTGGCAAGTCAGTGCACACAAATATAGATCTCCATCTGCTAGATGGCGGACTCAGTCCACTGTCGCGTAATGGCGTTGTGTGCAGAGTAGACGTGAGACATTTTTTAGTGATGGCTATGAACTGGCGTTAGCGGGTTTGGTTGAGAGCAACAGCTCTGCGTGAGTCGACTGAAGAGGGCGCAGATCCATAACATTTCAGATCAGGAGCACAGATCTTTGTAGTGGGTTGTTGTTGTTATGTTGTTATTATGTTATTATTATGTTATTATTATGATTGTTATTGTTCTTGGGAGGGGATTGGTTGGGGTTGGGTTTGGGGGACAGCGGCGGCGAGCGCAGGGAGTCTTACCTTTCCTCACGTTTGTGTCAGTGGTGCGGAACTCGCGCGTGTTTAGCAGGAAGCAGGCGCGGTCCTGCGGGTAGCGGTCGCGGGTGCGGCCCGCCGGGCTGCGCTCCTCGGGGCTCAGGACCTGGTCAATCGTGGGGCAGTCCTCGTTGGCCAGGGCAGCGTTGGCCGCGTCGCCGTTCTGCTTCGAGTCTGAGAGAGAGAGAAGGGCGATGGAGGGAGAGAAGTGCAGTGGACAGAGAGAGAGAAAGTGAGAGAAAGGGGGGGAAACATGGTACAGAACAGGAAAGGAGAGAGAAAGACAGGGAGAGACAGAGAGATGAAGAGAGAGAGAGAGAATGAGGGATGAAGGGCGAGGCGTGAGGAGAGAGGTAGAGGGCGCAGAGCAGTGAGATAAGTACTGTAGCTGAGGGAGAAACAGAGAGAACAGAGAGTTAGCAGAGGAGGAGAGAAGGGGACATCTCAATGAGCAGGGCACCAGCAGTGAGTATAAAGACACACACACACACACACACACACACACACACACACACACACACACACACACACACACACACATACACACTGCACATAAAGCTAAACCCTACCACATACACACGTACATTCACACACACACACACACACACACACACACACATGTGCATCTGTAATCCAGACTGACGCATCCTCTTGGAGCGCTGCATGTCTGCGCCAGAGGAGCTGAGTGTACGTGTGCTGAGGAAACACTGTGTGCGCAGGGCCACGTTCACACAGCACAGCACAGCACAGAACCAGCAGGGAAGAGAGACAGAGAGAGAGAGAGAGAGAGAGAGAGAAGAAGGGATAGACAGAGAAGGGGGGGAGGAAAAATATCTATACGAAGGACAAAGAGGAGAAGAGGCAGCGAGGTAGAAGGTAGAGAAACTATGAGAGCAAAAAAAAGAGAGAAGGAGAGAGAGAAGGAGGGAGAGAGATGGAGAGAGAGAGAGAGAATATATGCAGGCAGAGTGCAGTTCATCTCCTCAGACACAGCTGTCAGCTCTAATCTCCGAGCCTTCACAGCTCAACTATTTACTGACGTACCCACAGCAAACTGCAATGGGGGAAGTGCAGGCTGAACAAGTGCTTCCAATTACACTGAATTAAAAAATCAAAACCAACGGCAGTAACCTAAGTAGGATATCATGTGGAAGGATTTGGTTAAGTCTTACTATTAACTCCCCCATATGGTGCGGAAAATATCATTCATAATAATGACACATTGCACATTTTTATGGCTTTGGCTATTTGAGAGAAGAGGGAGTATTCCTGGAAATATGTCAACAAATCACATCCCCGCCATCTCATAAACAATGCATGCCTTAGGCTTTCACCTCATCAAAAATAAATAAACAAAGAGTCTGGAATCTGCCTCTTCAGTGTGATGTGAGATGTGAGCTTTTGCTTGTGTCTGGCTTTTCGTGAACAACACTGATATTTGCGGTCTAAAGACATACTGATGACTCCCGCTGCATATGAGAGGTGAGAGAATTCTTTTCAGTGGCTAGTCTAACCGATTCGTTTCTCATGTTGAACATGAAGGAGCAATTGCTAGTTTGGAGTTTAACACCGTTTTCAACTGGAGTTGGAGTTGGGAGTTGGAGTTTAAAACCGTGTTAAACTCCAAACTAGTGGCAGAGCAATTGCCCCGGACAGTTTTGTGGGACACTTGACCCTTGACCCTTAGCCACTGAATCAGTGGTGTGTGGTGTGGGCTTCTCTAACACACAGCTGCAGCGTCCAAGCCCCCGAGCAGGCCGAGGAGGACGCAGCTCCGCCTGCCCGCGCGCCCGCCTGCAGTGTTGGCCTGTGTGTTTATGTGTAAAAACAACAACACATTAAGTCATTAGAGTCTGTGGGGCTGCAGACAGATGGAGCGCTCAGGGCAAGTGTCTGGACTTAACCAGTTGATCATAAATTAGAGATCAGATCTGATGGTGCCTGCAAAAGCTCTCAGAAGCAGACAATGAGAATAAAAACACACTACCCACACTACCCAGCTCTAAATTAGAGTGAAAAGTAAATACATTGGTTATTTAAAATCTACAATGAACCATTATTGTTAGTCAGTATTACCAGACTGATAAGGCTACATCTAATGAATGTTATAGCTTACTGTCTTCTGTCACTACATTCTACTCAGTTATATGATGATGATGATGATATACTGTATCTCCTGTCTCTTAATGTCTCTGTTTATAACTCACTGCAAGCTAGAGGATGTATAAGATAATAGCACAAGCGTCCTGAATGAAGTGCTGGTGATATGATAAGTGATGTGGCTGTCTGATAATAGAGGCCATGTGGATAAGTAGAAAGGTTCCTAGAAGGTGCATCTGAAGTAGATGCTGTGCATCACAGTTCAGCTGGATTCAGCCCTCTAACTTCTCTGTAGCTGGGTCTCCATTCATATTTCTCTTGCACATTTTAACCACTCAAACAAGAGATCCTGGCGGGAAACCCTTGAAATTTGCATACAGTATTGAAATGTGCATACGAGCTTGATTGGCTAGCAGGGGGCGAGATGACCCCTTGAGCTGCATAGGTATAATAAGGGATTAAAGTGGATGGAAACGGTTAATTCGCATTTGTTGCATCTACAGTATACCTACATGTTTTCATAGACAATGCCCTAATGACCTTACATTTTGAGCAACTGTTCAGAACTCTACCCTTTATTAGGAGAATGTCCATTTTGAATATGCATAAAATGGAATAGAAATACACGCAGATAAGCATTTCTTTAGCAGAATTTTCAAGAATGTGCATAAAATCTGCAAACTCAGCTCAGTTAGGCCTATAGGTTATATAATCTCTCGAATAATTTATTTATATTTCTATTTTCTTTCTGAAACGACTTCTATTTGTATCTAATAAACTTCCTGTTCTCTTTGAAAAATAATTCTGATCGGACATGTAACTGCATGCAACGAGAGGTCACCTGCACCGTCCAACTCACCTCGGTTTATCTCGATGATCTCCTCCTGTGCGAGTGGACAGTCCCCGGTGAGGCCCAGCGAGCCCCCTGAGCCCATCACGCCACCCAGCACGTTACCCAAGATTCTCTGGGGCGAGGCAGTAGCCATGGCGAGCGCGTCGGGCTTACAGTAGTTGGGCGAGCCGGGCTGGGGCGCCCGCGGAATGTGCTTGTTCTTCTTCTTGGGCAGCTTCTGCTTGGCCATGGCCAGCGAGTAGTACATGCCGAAGTTGTTGACGATGACGGGCACGGGCATGGCGATGGTCAGCACGCCCGCCAGGGCGCAGAGGGCGCCCACCAGCATGCCCGACCACGTCTCCGGGTACATGTCCCCGTAGCCCAGCGTGGTCATGGTGACCACCGCCCACCAGAAGCCGATGGGGATGTTCTTGAAGTTGGTGTGGGCGCTGGCGGTGGGGTCGGCCGGGTCGGCGCCGATGCGCTCGGCGTAGTAGATCATGGTGGCGAAGATGAGCACGCCCAGCGCCAGGAAGATGATGAGCAGGAGGAACTCGTTGGTGCTGGCGCGCAGCGTGTGGCCGAGCACGCGCAGCCCCACGAAGTGGCGCGTCAGCTTGAAGATGCGCAGGATGCGCACGAAACGCACCACGCGGAGGAAGCCCAGCACGTCCTTGGCCGCCTTGGAGGAGAGTCCGCTCAGGCCCACCTCCAGGTAGAAGGGCAGGATGGCCACAAAGTCAATGATGTTCAGCGAGCTCTTGAAAAACTCCGCCTTGTCCGGGCAGAAGAACACGCGCGTGATGACCTCGATGGTGAACCAGATGACGCACATGCCCTCCACGTAGGTCAGCCAGCTGTCGGTCACCACCTCGTACACAATCTCCTCCTGGGTGGTGTTGCCCACCGTCACGTTCTCTGTGCGGTTGTAGATGGTGTTGAAGGCCTCGTGCGTCTCCATGCAGAAGGTGGAGATGGAGACGAGGATGAAGAAGAGAGAGAGGAACGCCACATACTGTAAGAGAAGATGAAAAAGGAGTGAGAATCCTATACGCTTAAATATATACCTTTACAGTTAAATGTCCGATTATGGGTTGTTGGTAGCATAGTGGATAAGTAGCTGGGCTAGCATGCAGTAGCCTCAAAAGTTGGGGGTTCAATTCCAGGCTTCCATCCACCATTGTGCCCATGAACAAGGCACTAAATCCCGAGCTATAATTGACATATAGAAGTCACCTTGGATAAAAGCACCTGCTAAATAAATAAAAATGATAGATAGATAGATAGATAGATAGATAGATACTTTATTGATCCCCAAGGGGAAGTTCAAGGTCCCAGCAGCTTAAGACACCACACACAACATACAGTACAATGTAAACAATGCAAACAGGAAGATTAAAAAGCAAATCAACAATCAACAATCAACAATGACTAAAGGAGCAGTAGAATACTACAGATAAGGTATGCATGAATGTACTGAGGATTGGTACTGTGATCCAGTCTGAGGTGTGTGTCAAGTTGGTAGTGCAAATAAGTCCAACAGTGCAACAGTGCAAGATAAAATTCTAGTGACCAGTAATACATATGTACAGTACAAAATGTAAGCATAGTAATAATAATAACAGTACTAATATAAAATGCCAAATCTAAATATTGTATTTTATACTGTACTGAATGAACAAGAGAGGAAAACAAAAGAGCAACACTTATTGGAATCAGGCCTACTGGACTAACGGACAAACGCCCATTTGGATGGCACCCAGGCATCAGCTGGCTGACCATAACATGCATTTGGGGAAACTTTCTGGAAGTCTCTATGTGGGACATCAGCAGCGAGAGGATCGATATAAAAATGATTTGTGACATCAAGTCACAGTGGAGATGTGAAATGCTCCAGAGAATGTGTTAGGCTCTTTTTCCAGACTACTTTAAATAGCATGAACTAATTCAACAAATCTATTAGCAAAGGCCCTAAATGTACACCAGTAACTTGATCTTGATAATGATCACATTTGCCGTATCTAATGACTGGCGATCACATTTCTCTACATGTCTGGACACTTAAAGTAAACAAAATGAATTCCAGTAAGACTGCAGACTGCAGACAGATGCCCTGTTACTGCATTTCCGCTTCATCTTGTGTAAATGTACTGGCATTATAATATCTGTACTGTTTACAGGCTTTTATAGTGTCCTTCAGGAATAAAAATGTGAAGAATTCTGCACACTTTATAGTCACAACTTTAGACTTCCTTTGAACTATCTTACAGAATATAAATCACCACACACATATCTTCAATTTATTCAACAGTTTAAACCTTGCTTGCCAAAAGAAGACACAGTCGAGAGCAGTTCTGTATTACAGCCAACGTTTGAACAAACGCTCCAGGTATCATTTTGCTGCGGTGTCTCGCCTATCGTCTGTGGCTCAGACAAAAACACATCTGTGCGCTGGGCTGGCTGAGGTAAGTGCTGATGCTAACTTTATTTCTGTTTGGACACCTTCCTTAATTGGCCCGGTCCTTCGGGGGTTGGGGGGAGACCAACCCTGTAGAAGGAGGCGCGTCCAATTTCCGTACTCCCGCTCCCTGTGTGGGCCTACTCAGCTGTTCCTCACGAGTCCCACGCGGACCATCTCGGCGCCAGGAGGATGTGGGTCTACTTTCCGTCTATGAGGCCCGGCTGACGCAACTGCCCTACTTTAAGCTTTGCTGCCTGCGTGTTTATCGTTTCATTAGCGCTGACAAAACAGGCCTGTCGCAAGCATCTTTTTCACATCAACCGAAAGATCTGAGGAGTAATGGAACAGAATCTCCTGGAATTTTTTTTTTTTTTTTTGAGAGAGCCCACCACCACAGCGAGAGATTCCTTCGGATGAGCTGAGATGAGTAGCTAATAGGCTACTCTAGCTCGTTGTGGTTTGGAGAGAGTGGCCCTTGCTCGAGTCTGGTTGGTCACGTTCAAAAACACTAGTGCCTGCCACGGTTCATAGCTGTTCCTTTCCCCCTCTTCTGCCTCCCTGTCCTGGGCCCTCATTAAGATTCCGTGTGTATGTTCTGCGCTGTGCTCCTAATGCATTCCTATGAATTATAAAACACACAGACTAAGAGAAGACACTCATCCATACTGTAAGGACAGCGTTGAGGGGTTTGTATGTGTATTCCATCCAAGCCCCTCTCTTTCTCTCCCTCTCTCCTCTCTCTCACACACACATACACACAAATATCCCCTCATACATGCAAAGCCACTCACACATGTATACACACACAGACACACACAGACACACACACACACACACACACACACACACAGGCAACTACATCTCACACGCGGCAACCCATGCGAATAAGCTCTACAGGCACTGAAATGGGGTTGAGTGCTTTTTTTAACCAATCTAGCCACCTCTCCACTCCTTGTCTCCCCTCCCTCTATTGCTTCCATATTTGTTTCATAACCACCCCAGTATCTGCCTCCTTTTTTCCCTCCACCTGCTCTCTCTCTCTCTCGCTGTCTCTCCCTCTCACACAGACACACACATTCTACACACACACATAGTACATCACCCTGTGTTTGAGTGTACAGTACATATCTGTGTCTGTGTGCATGTGTGTGTGTGTGTGTGTGTGTGTGTATGTGGATGCGTACATGTGTGTGTGTGTGCATGTGCATTGCTCTTGTAATCAATTCTGAATTGTTCTCCTTGGTTCCATCCCCCACCCTGTCCCCATCCCCACCACTACACCCCCCCCCTCCCCACAGCAGCATGTCTCCATCCTCTGCCTCAAATCAACAAAGTGTATCCATTTCCCATTTAGTGCTTGAGCGAGAGACTATGGCCCTGTGAGTGCGGGAGAGGGAAGGAGAGGGGCTGTAATGACTGTTTCTACAGTGAGGTTATTCCCCACGGTCTTCTGCTGGCTACACCCCTCCACCCCCCCACCGCTCCTCACAGACACACATCATACACATGCAACGCACACACACACACACCACACGCACAGAGAGAGCATCCTGCTTCCTTTCTCTCTCCTTCCGTCGTTCCCTGTCTCCCTCCATCTTTCCCCCTCTCCCTCACCGTGCTTCGCACCAGTCCAGGCATGACCTACTTTGTGGTTGCTGCAGTGCTCTCTCTCCGTCTCTCTCTCTCTCTCTCTCTCCCTCTCTCTTCTCTCTCTGTCTCTCTCTCCTTCTCTCCTTCTCCCGCCGTCTCCCCTCTCACTGGCCAGGTTCTCAATCACAAACCACGAGCGGTATGCACCCTCCACCCATCCTTCTCTCCACCCGTTCTGCCCCCTCTACCCATCCTTCTCTCCACTCGTTCTGCCCCCAAATCCCTTCATCCCCTCTTTCTTCTTGTATTAATATTTTCACTCTCGTCACCCCCCACCACACACACACACACACACACACACACACACACACACACACACACACTGCTGTCTCCTCTCACTCTGCACCCCCAACAATGTGCTCTGTGGCTGCTACCCTCATTGTCTCCGAGGTTTAAACAAACCTGCCACGTTGTTGGCTCATACATATATGACTGATGACCCTACAAGAGAGAAATGAGAGAGAGAGAGAGAGAGAGAGAGAGAGAGAGAAAGAGAGGCAGACCAAGACAGAAAGAAAGGGAAAGAGAAATAGAGAAAGCCAGACTAGGACCGAGACAAGGAGAGAGGGAGAGAGGAAAAGAGGGAGGGAAAGACAGAGAGTGAGAGAGAGAGAGGGAAAGAGAAAGAAAGAGAGGCAGACCAAGACAGAAAGATAGGGAGAGAGAAATAGAGAAAGCCAGACTAGGACCGAGACAAGGAGAGAGGGAGAGAGGAAAAGAGGGAGGGATAAACAGAGAGAGGGAGAAAGAGAGGGAGAGAGAAAGAAAGAAAGAGAGGCAGACCAAGACAGAAAGAGAGGGAAAGAGAAATAGAGAAAGCCAGACTAGGACTGAGACAAGGAGAGAGGGAGAGAGGAAAAGAGGGAGGGAAGAATAGACAGAGGGAGAGAGGGAGAGAGAGAGAGGGAGAGAGACAGAGAGAGACACCCTCTGGTATATCAAAGTGCATCAGGCATTTCCCCCTGATTCCTAAAGACGCCACCACTTAGTCCGAGCAGTCATTCACATTCCCTTCCGGCTCTAAGCTTTTCTCCCTCTGCTTCATTGTGTTAAAGCAAATGCATCACTTTCCCTTAGTGTCTCTTGCTCTCCCGTTCACTCTCTCTCTCTCTCTCCCTCTCTCTCTCTCTCTCTCTCTCTCTCCCTCTCTCTCTCTCTCTCCCTCTCTCTAGGAAGGCAGAAGAGAGGGATAAATCAAGGAAATTCCTCAGGGAAGAACAGATATCATGGGGGCAGAGGGCATAAATAAGGCTCGGAAATGGGAGGGAATGCATGTGGGGGAAAAAAAATCAAAATAAGGGCAAAGAGCTGCATCTGAGCTTTACTCGCTTGGGGCTACAGTGTGAGTATCATGGCAGTGACTAACTCGGCGCATGTGTTCGTATGAACGGCAGGGCAAACTCGAGGTGAGACCATCGCACCAATGAGACAGAGAGCATTGAGTCAGACTAGTCTGTGCGTATGTGTGTGTGTGTGTGTGTGTGTGTGTGTGTGTGCGTGTGTGTGTGCATGCCCACACATCTGTGTATGTGGAAAGCATTAGTGTGTAATGTATGTGTTGCTTCACCGGCGCAGTAATGCTCAGCAGTGAATTCATGACCATTATGATGATTATAAACAGAAATATCTTTAAAGGTTTGTGTGAATGATACGTGTGTGGGTGAATACAGTTGCTGAATGTGAAAG
Source organism: Sardina pilchardus (assembly GCF_963854185.1). Taxonomy (NCBI): domain Eukaryota; kingdom Metazoa; phylum Chordata; class Actinopteri; order Clupeiformes; family Clupeidae; genus Sardina; species Sardina pilchardus. The sequence continues at coordinate 9,054,908 of NC_085015.1, read as the reverse complement.
TGTGTGTGTGTGTGTGTGTGTGTGTGTGTGTGTGTGTATGTGAGAGAGACACACACACTTAAAGAGTCAGGTCTTTTATAAGCAATGAAGACATCCAGTACTGTAGATCAGGGCAGACACACACAAAGAGACAGATGATGAAAGAGGCGGTAAAGGGCTGCGACAAAATCATAAAATGCTCATTAAATTAGATGCCTGAAAGTTTCGCTACTTAAAAGCAGGGGATAGAAAAACTAAGCAATATTTTGATGATAATACGATTCTTTGCCCACGATACTGTGCCACAGTAACGTTACAATCATGAATCAGTGCAATTGCAATGAATTACAAAAAGATTGATTTATGGTACATCACG
>NC_085015.1:9042053-9044553 GCF_963854185.1 Sardina pilchardus | reverse complement strand
ACACACACACACACACACACACACACACACTTGTCATGCGGAGAGGCCCATGTGGACACATGGCCGGTGTGTTGTATTCAGATTTATATGCATGCTCATGAAGATCGAACGCTGACAGGTGCGCAGATGCACTTCCCGGAGTTAATGAAAAATTCCAATCATGACCTGGAATTTTAAGGGATGGGGAAGACATTCCGATGTGGAGTGTCATGACAGTCTGCTTTGTACATGACAGCAGACTAAGGGGTCAGAAAGCCTTTGACTCCATCACTCTTTATTAGTGATAACAGACCCCTCTCAGACCTAATGATATTACAGACACACACACACACACACACACACATACTGCACACACACACACACACACACACACACACACACCTTTTCCCCTTCACACACCATCAGTCATCATGTCCATTATATTACACTATGGCTCATGACATGTCCTTCATCACCAGGAGAGAACATAAAACATGCCCCAGCCCCTACACTTACTGTATCTAACCGTACACACACACACACACACACACACACACACACCGAGATAATACACATACACACACACACACAGATAATACACACACACACACACACACACACACACACACACACACACACACACACACACACATACACGCACATATAATACACACACAGAAACACATGCATGTCCATTCGCTCATCTCTCTACACATGCACCTCAAGTCACACACACTCAAGCATGTAGGCTTTGACGACTTTCTTTCTCTCACACACACACACACACACACACACACACACACACACATCCAGATGACACCAATGAAGCAAGGCATCTCAGGCGGCCCTTACTGTATATCTCATGATCACGAACGTCAACTAAAGCGGGAGCTGCAGTTGGCCGGACAGCTTTACCGCACCATCTGACACATGGAGGCAAACCCCTAAATTTCGGCCATATAGCATAGTGTACACATGCCAAAGCCCATATTTATGGATGTATTTTTAAGATTTGCTCTCTTATCTTTGAATTAAACATGGATCTCTCCGGTGCTGGCCACACAAAGTGCCCACATATGTCATGACATTTTAGACTGGGGCATCATATTATCTGTCCAGGCCGGGCAGTATTGGATGACCAAATCCTAGAAACGTGGGAAGAGTCATTGACTCTGGCGGTATTTAATGGTTTTGAAACTCAACCGCCTAACAAACACACAAACATCCTTCCGGTCGTCCCGGCGGCACCGCTTTGCTTGGACGTCTGACTGACAGGCAGCTCATCGTCCTTATTGGCTGATTCTTAGACGGTCACTGTGTTTGTCTTTGATTTTCCACCCTGCTATTCCCTATCACACACACACACACACACACAGATTACACTTTCGTCTTAAGGAATACACTATAGAGTTCTGTATTGCCCGAGAGAGCCAACGCAATTTGGGACAAATTAAATCAGCCGTGACCAATGTCTGTTCATAAGCCTAATGTCTTCATAATCTGCACATTTATACACAGCCTATTACTGTCCGTCTATTGGTCAATTCACTGGCCCTTAATAGGCACACAAATGAACATATGTCCATAATACGCACATTAATTGGTACAGTTCTGCGTTAAACATATCTTGAGCAAACCGTTTAGATGTATATTATGTTGTCGAGTCATGCCTGCAAAATAGGTTTTGAGAACAGTTAGACGTCATATTGAAGAACTGTCTCTCATTCCAGTTTCAGGAAAACATGTCACACTTATAATATTCTCTTCTTCCTTACCAGTAGCTCTGGTTGTAACTCTAGCTGGGCAGATTTTCTTACTTTGAGAGCACAACACATGAGCTCGTTAGAGGCTGGGAGATGTGTGGAGGAGGTTATTTGGGGGGGGGGGGGCTGGAACAGGCTATGCATTCTCAGTAACCTCTCTGACGGTCAAACGCTCCGTAAACACCTAAATCAGTTTAAGTGGGCAGCGCGTCCCCTCTCTGGAATGAGAGATCGCTTTATTTATTCCATCCAATTCAATCCCAAAATTGCCTCTTTGGTCCGAAACAAAATTAAGTGCCGTCCCTGCCATATATAAAAAATCAAACAACTAATTAGATTTTTAAAAATACAACAAACAAATAAATTATTTTGCCCCCACCCCCCACTTTAGAGCATTTCCTGAGAGTCAATGCGCCCTGTGTTGGTGATCAGAAATGAATGGTCAGAGGAGCAAAGCTTAAAGGCGTGTCCAGTCAATATTCGGCGTGATTTTGTGATCAGTTGAACTCATGGGCAAAGTGAAATTAACTTCACCGTGGACTCTACACTGTTGTTCACTTTCACTATTGACTGACAAGGGGTTACCATCGAAAAAACATAGCCTGGAAAAAGCAACACTTACCCCAATAATGTTTGAATGACTTTTATAGCGTAAGATATACAGTGCATTTTTGGACCATGCTCCAGACCACACCTTATGTCATTAACTGCCACGCCCCTGGGCGCAAGGTTCAATAAAAGTGGAACGCATGATGAAA
>NC_085015.1:8989553-9039553 GCF_963854185.1 Sardina pilchardus | reverse complement strand
TGTATACACACACACACACACACACACACACACACACACACACACACACATGCACAGCCATAGTCCAGAGCTGTCTTGTGAACGGAAGAACAACTGTAGCATGATGCATGAGTGACAGGTCCACCAGGCATCCACACAACAAGCTCCTGCAGTGGCCAAAGCTTGGTCCTGCATGGGACATCACACACCTGGACAGCCGTGTGGGGGTACACTCCACAAACAAATGGAATGTGGTCAGTTCTAGACCTCTTCTATTCCACTGTGTAAGGGTCAAGGGTCAAATTAGGTTGCCCCCCCCCCCCCAGCTCCGTTTACAGAGCCAGCTCGGGGCTGTCCTGTGACCGTATCGATCACGACCATGAGACACCACCGCCACCCCTAACTCATTCCGCGCCACCACACCCCCCAAATCAGTTGTGATCATGTGACCTCACCCTAAATCATTTCCTGGAAGACGAGCTGCAGAGGAAGGAAGATAAAGGTCCAGTCTCACAGCTCATCAAGCTCACTGGCCTGAGTGGCCTCTGGTTCACACACTGGATACTAGCAGCACACACAAAATCACCCAGGGTTTGAGTCAGGGTGAATATGGTTCTGAGAGATCTAGGGTTGAACAGTGCACCGATTCTAGGACCCTGCATGCAAGCTGAACCATCCATATTCACTATTAGAACATCTGTGACTTGGTGTTTACCTGTAGAGGTTGCCCTTATACTGTATGTAAGAGGAGAACTGGTTGGGACTCACGCACAAAAACATTAAGATCCATGAATCACTGGATCTCTCATCAAGTTACATGGTAAGCATAACGACGCTAGCTTTTCTGCAAATGTCTTATTATATAATCTCCATATTGGGGAATATGACACCACCAGCTTTGTCTATTGCTGTTTGCGTTTAAAAGCGTCAACACGCACCAGATCGGATTACATCAACAGATAATATTTTGCAAACTAAGCAGACTGCAAGTAAACAAACGAATACGCAAAGGAAGGAGCCCAAGGACATGCTCAGGAGGTCCACCGTCCACAGACCCAGTTGGGGATGAGGGCGCACGCACCGAAGCATTACAGGAATGCACTGGCGTAGTGAAGAGGATTGGAGTCCCTCATACACACACCCACAGATACCAGACGAGAATAACTAACTGACACGGCTCAGAGTGTTTTGTAATAGATACCGATGTTTACAAGAGGAGCACTGGCACCGGACGGAGTAAATGGGATTTTTTAACCATATAGAGCGATAATACAAGCGTATACGGAAACATAACAACACAGACAGGTATTCCATTTATAATACCAGAAATGCGCACTGTCCTTAAAAATGATCAAAGAAAGCGACTGTTTTTTGGTTATTAACGCAATAAGAAATTCCTACATGGTTCTGACATTAAGTTGCCTAAATTGTCTTTCGGCTACTAAATATTCACCTGCGAATGAGAAATGACAGTCCCCGCCTTTATATTTAAACAATTACGCACGGACACATCAATCAACTTCATGATCATGTTATCGAACTTTACCAAACTTGCTGTCACTACCAAGAGTTGTCTGGTAGAGAAATAGCCTGCAGTAATTGAGCTACAGACCACAGAGGGGTGAACGAATTGTTGGTACTCACCCGCGCATATTTGGACGAATAGGGGTCCTCAAACAGGTTCCAGATTCTAGGCTGCCATACGCGCCACCAGCCCACCTTCCTCCCATCCTCTTGCAGACAAAGTCTCTTCAGGTCTCCATCCGCGCCACCCGTGAGCGCTGGGTCATCCTCCTGTGCGTCCGGCTCGGGGTTCTCGAAGCTGTCCAACGCCTCCTCCGCGTCCCGATGCTGTCGGTAGTTCATCCAGCAGCAAGCCTCCACATCCGTCTCGTCGATGCCCCAGAAGGCGAGCTCCTCCTCGAACAGCGGACCGCACACATCGTTGGGACAGTGCAACTTTCCCGTCCGGTAATAGTTAAGGATGAATGAGAAAACGGACGGGTGGCGATCGAAGAAGAACTCGTCGATTTTGGGGTCGTAATCAAAGTTGCTAAATGCGTCCGGTTCCGTCAACCATGACAGACGGGTGCCGGGCAGCGTCTTCAAGGTGCTGCGGTAAGTCTCGTGTCGAACCCCCCCGCAGTTTATCACAATTTTCTCGCTTTCCGACGGACAAGGCATGTCTGCGCTGTAACATGCTTTGGTGGACGACTTGTTCCCACCCTTGCGCCCTTTGAAAGAGGAGACACACACCGGCAGCATAGAGGAACGGGGGGAGGGAGGGGAGGAGAGAAAACGGAGGGGGGAGGAGGGAGGAGGAGTCTGCGGAGAGAGAAAGAGAGAAGGGGTAGAGTTATAGAAAAAAAGACCGATGTTTTACACATATGTTTACAAGTTAGAGGTTCTGAGATTATTTTGTATTGCATATTACTACTACTTCAATAATGAGATAACTATGACATCTGCAGTGCACATTTATGACACCTGAGAATACAGCAGGTGTGTGTGTGTGTGTGTGTGTGTGTGTGTGTGTGTGTGTGTGTGTGTGGAAATGTGTGGGAATGTTGTGTTTGCACATGGAGTAATACGAATGGCAACATACAGTAGTCCCTTTCCAAATACCACTCTAAAACACATGAATAAACCAGTGCATCCGTTAAGGAGAGCCTGTAATGCTATGTTAAATGAATGCCAGTGACAGGATATGCATATACACTGGATCAATATGGGGAAATCTATGAAGTCCGAAGGGCTGCCAATGATTGAATGAGACCTGAAAGAGTATGGCTTGGAAGTGGACTGCACTGGACACTGGGAATATCTTCTGAAGGTAAAAGTTCTGACAGATGCAAGGACATGTGGTATTGTTAGTGTCTCATTAAAAATAGACACTGAACATACGGGTGTGTATTTGTGTGTGTATGTGTGTGTAGGGGGGTAGTGGTGGTTGTATTGGACGGTGGTGGGGTGTCGGGGTGGGGGGTCTACCTCTCCTTCCCTCCCAAAAAACCTCCCATGCATGCAAGCTAAGCCTGACGTTGGATATGAGAGCCACACTGTTGAGAAGAGAGACACCACCATCAGGGAATGTTCAAAGAGATCGAGTGCGTGACTGAGAGCGAGACACATAAACGAAAAGAAAGAAGGAAAGAAAGAGAAAGAAGCGTGTGAGAGAAAAAGCACCTTCCCAGTCAGTCTCCTCTGTGTGACGTATGCGACTTGGTGCAGCGCTGAGTGTTAATGTTTCTCTTCCTCTCTCTCTCTCTCTCTACCTTACTCAGTGTGGATCTGTATATGTTTTTGTGTGTGGTGTGTGGTGTGTGGCGTGTGTGTGTGTGTGTGTGTGTGTGTGTGTGTGTTTATGCGTGTGTGTGAGAGAGAGTGTGTGTGTGTGTGTGTGCGTGTGTGTGTGTGTGTGTGTGTGTGGGTGTGTGTGTGTGTGTGTGTGTGTGTGTGTGTGTGTGCATGCTCGCATCACTTTCATCTGCCCCAGAACAGCCCTCAATCTCTCCCTCCCTTAAAATGGGCCGGCTAATAAGTCCCTGTTTCATTGCAGCCTCATCACTATGGAGAGAGGTGGGGGCTGGATAGAGAGAAAGAGAGAAGAGAGAGAGAGAGGGAGGGAGGGAGAGAGAGAGAGAGAGAGAGGAACAGTAAATCACAGCGTTTACAGAGTGATGGGAAAGGACAGAGCTGATCTAAAAGGGGGGAAAACAATTGAAGCAAAACAAGAACAGGGAAGAGGACGAAGGGAGAGAGAGAGAGAGCATATGAGGAAGAGAGAAAGCAGAGGGAGAGAGAGAGAGGGATAAAGGAGGCAAGAGTGAGAGAGAGAGAATATGAGGAAGAGAGAAAGCTGAGGGAGAGAGGGACAAAGAGAGAGAGAGGGATGAAGGAGGCGAGAGAGAGAGAGAGCATATGAGGAAGAGAGAAAGCAGAGGGAGAAAGAGAGAGAGGGATAAAGGAGGCGAGAGAGAGAGAGAGAGCATATGAGGAAGAGAGAAAGCAGAGGGAGAAAGAGAGAGAGGGATAAAGGAGGCGAGAGAGAGAGCATATGAGGAAAAGAGAGAGAGCAGAGAGAGAGAGGGATAAAGGAGACGAGAGGGAGAGAGCGGGAGCAGGACTACAGTATGCACACACAGCAGTAAAGCAGTAAAGCATCACACACACTACACACACACACACACACACACACAAGCGGAGCTGCAGCAGAAGGATAGAGGGGGTGGGGAGAGACTGAATGAGTTTTTACTGCAGTAAAAAAGCCTGAATTGTTCTCTCCGTTTCGTCCTCTTCCATCTCCCTCTCTCTTTTTCTTTCGCTCCCTCTCTCTCTCTTTCTCTTCTTCTCTCTGTCCCCCTCTCTGTCTCAGATGTCCTCCCACGGCACACGCAGTGTCATTGTCAACATTCTAAACGCTACCCTCTCTCTCTCGTCGGATGCCGTTAACTGCTCGCTCTCGGTCAGGACGCTACGCCACTTTACCCTCGCGCTCTCTCAGTCTCTCTGACTCCTCTCACCCCCTACAACCACCTCCATCTACCACCCCCCCCCCCCCCACACACACACACATACCCCTCTTAAGCTCCCCCCTTTCCTCATATTGCGCATAAAGGAATCACATTACACCGAAGGGGGAATCGGCTCTTTGCTCTCTCTTTGTACACTCTTCCAGCTCTCTCTTGCGTTGCCGTTGCACACCTTTCTGGCTCTCACTCTCCCCCCCCTCTCTCTCTCTCTCTCTCTCTCTCTTCCTCTCTCTCCCTCTCTCTGTCACTTCTCCAACATTGCATCCTCTATCCCTCTGCAGTTAACTCGCACACTGTACTGTGTACGTCCTCCATTCTTTCTTCACCTGCGTGCCATTTCTTTCTGCTTTTTTTATTTTCCTTCTTCTTTTCTGGTCTTAGTATTGTTTTGCATTTTTTTGCTAACACATCTCAGGTGTTTGACCTTTTTTGTATATCCTTCAGTTTTTTCCCTAATTCTCACTGCTTGGCAACCATCTCCGCCATTCCTGCCTCGAAGTCTCTGCAAAGTTCCTAAACTCCTCTGAAAGCATCTTTATCGACGCCTACTGAGCGTGGAGGTTCTCTGTAATGACAAAGCTGAGGACAAACTGACAACCTGGACCCCCAGACATCACTGGACGCTCAGGTAAGATACCACCATGCATGGGACGGCCCACCGAGAGAGAGAGAGAGAGAGCAAGCATTGAGTTAACATAGAAACAAGAGATGCCGCTGATTAAACAGTAAAACAAGCAGCCACGTTAAATAGGAAATAATGTACAAGTTGGTACTATTCTGAAGGCAGTGTTAGATAGTACACAGGAACAGTAGCTACTAAGAAGTGTGTTAGTAATAATGGTCAGTTTGGGCCTTGGAATGGAGTGCATGAAATTACTTCAGGGCTGTTGTGACTTTGTGTCCGCTAGACCCTTGACAAAGTCTTTGTCTGCTGTCCAGGATGGGGATAGGATGAAAGCTTGAGTTGCTGCAGTGAGATGGAGAACAGACTGAACAGACAGACAGAGAGAGAGAGAGAGAGAGAGAGGGAGATGATGAAGGAGTGATATGGAATGAGATTAATAACATGTCCATCCTCTGAGAGGTGCTGGGGAAGCAGAGCCTCGGGAGGAGAGGAAAGTTGAAGAATGGCTTGAAAGGCTTGGAAGCGGAAGAGTGGAAGTGAAAGCGCTGAGTGAGAGAGAGAGAGAGAAATGAAAGAGTGAGAGAGAGAAAGAGAGAGAGTGAGAGACAGAGAAAGAGATGAGCTGTCCAAGTTGGAGTGGGTAGGATCATGTTTCAGCACCATGGACAGCGAGTGCTGTTATGGGACAGGGATTTGGAGGCAGCTCTGAGAAAGTGCCCCAAACAAAGACACAGGAGCCTGGGCATGAAGCTGGTATGTGAGAGAAGCCTAGAAGGGCAAGTTTAAAAGAAAAATCTATGTTTTTGGTTGCCCAATAGAAACAATCTTGGTTAGTTAGTTAGATAGTTAGCAAACAAAGTACATCATTTATTTAGGAAGTTCAGACTAAACTGACACTTAACACCGCCAACAGTAAAAGTATTTCAAATTAATAGAATCAGGACAGTTGCCATTATTTGTGTGTTGAAACACATCTTGCTATCAATTACCCCTATTTTTCTGTTTGTTTGTATGTATGCATTTGTATGTGTGTATGTGTGTGCGTGTGTGTGTGTGTGTGTGTGTGTGTGTGTGTGTGTGTGTGTGAGAGAGAGAGAGAGAGAGAGAGAGAGTGAGGAGAAAGAGAAAGAGAGGTATATGTTGTATGCTGGTTTCTGTTAGCCTACAGCTGTGTTCTTGAGAAGTGGTGATGATTTACAAGAACTGGATGGGGGAAAGAGAGGAGGCAGAGAAAAGGAGGGACAGAGAGAGAGAAGAGAGAAAGAGAGAGTGAGGGAAATGGAAATAATGAAAGAGAGAAAGAAAGAGTGAGGGAAATGGAAATAGGAGTGAGAAAGAAAGAGGTACTAAGTAGGATGGAAAAAATAATGGCTCTTATTATTGCTATAGATTCATGTGTCTTTAAATGCATCAGTGAGCACACATTCCTGTGTGTGTGTGTGTGTGTGTGTGTGTGTGTGTGTGTGTGTGTGTGTGTGTGTGTGTGTGTGTGTGTGTGTGTGTGTGTGTATGTGTGTATGTGTGTGTGTGTGTGTGTGTGTGTGTGTGTCTTTGTATGTATGTCCATGTACAGTATACACAGGGAAACGAAAGGTGCAGAAATACCCTTGCAGAATGCCTTGAAACAAAAGCCTTTGAATCCACCACCATTAGAAAAAAAAGCACAAGCGAAGGAAATATGACAAGAGAAAAGAAGACTGAACGAATAAGGGAGAGCCTAGCTTGTGCAGGACAACTGCAGTGACGCTAATATATATTAGCAGAAACACTGCAGCAAGAGGGGGAGGGAGAGCGAGATAGAGCCGGAGAGAGAGAAAGCTGTTACAGGCAATCGCCAGCAAGGTACCAGCCGAGGGAGAGAGAGAGAGGTTGGAGGGGGGTGGGGGGTGGGATGAGGTAAATAGAAGAGAGTGTGTGAGAGAGAGAGAGAGAGAGAGAGAGGTTGAGTGCTGACTGAGCGAAATATGTTCCTGTAGTTGGCAAAACCACAAAAAAAGCTTAACAGTTCAGTCGGAAAGGAAGGAAGCGAGAAAGAGGGAGAGGGAGAGAGAGATAGAGAGAGCGAGAGAGAGAGAGAGAGAAACTGGGAAGAGGGCTGTTAGGATGGAGGGAGTAGAGTATGGGGAAAAGGACGGCTATGCAGGGAAGGGAGAGATGACGTGAGAGAAAGCGAGGTAGAGGGGAATAAGGAGAAGAGGGAAAAAAACGATGGATGAGGGAGGGAGGGGAAGGGGAGATGACGTGAGAAGGAGCGGAGGTGTAGAGAAAAAGAGGAGGATAAGGCAAGGCGGTGTGAGAAAGAGAGGAGCGAGTGCTAGAGAGGTGGCAGAGCGGAGGACAGGAGAGCGGGGGGGCCGATAAAGACAGGGAGTGATGGAAAAAAATGAGAGGAGGAAGATCAAAGAGAAAATGTGAGCCGAATAGGAACGAGGGAGAGGGATAAGGATGGGGGGAGAGAGAGAGAGAGAGAGAGAGAGAAGAGAAGGGCATTCTGGGAAGAGATAGAGGGCAGAGACAATACATGAAAAGATCCTGGATTTGAGAAAAAGAGGGAAAAAAAAGACTTGAGAGTGAAGGGGAGGGGCTTCATATGTGTGGAGGCAAAATACAATGAGGCTCCTGATTGATGAGAAAGGGCATTTAAAACGAGAGAAATGGAGAGAACAGAGGGATGGAAATGTGAAGGGAACAGACGGAGAAAGAAAGAGAGAGAGAGAGAGAGAGAGAGAGAATATAGCTCAACGATTTCTGTTTTTTCTTTTTTTTTAATAGCCATTTTTTTGAGTCAGGTTTTGCAGGATGTGCCAACTGCTTTGCGTGTGCTCTCTCCCCCTCCACTCCCCTCCCCTCCCCCCCCGCCTCTTTTTCTCCTCCACCTCCATCCCTCCTTCTGCCGCGTGCACAGGAGCCACCAGCCGGGCTGACGGAGGAAGTGCACAGGCGCAAAAATGCTGCAGTCACCTCCCCTTCCAATGCAGTGACACCAAGCGATATCCTCCACCCCTCTCTCTCTCTCTCTCTCTCTCTCTTTCTCTCTCTCATGCTACCACTCTCTTCAGTCTCTCACTCTCTCTCCCTTTTTCTCTCCATCTCCCTGCAGCTTGCTTTCTCTCTCTCTTTCTCTCTCTCTCTCTCTGTCTCTCTATTTCTTCCTCACTCTCTCGGCATCATGCCACAAAGATGGTAGCGCGACACCTTTTGCTGGTCACAAACATGCTGAATCTGTGTGAATGAATCGGACCAATTGTCTACAGCCCGATGTGGCTCATTGTGGCTTTTCAGAGTAGACGTACTTAGAGAGCTACAGACAGAAAATCCATTCATATGCAAATGCTACAAAAAAAACGAATCAGCTGGAGAGAACCACTCCAGGACCAAAACAGCCTCATCTTCCCAGTGATACTGTGGAGGGGAACTGGGGGGGGGAGTGACTGTGCCAACCAATCCCTTTCACATACAGCCATGGGAGCTTACAATAAGTCTGTGTGTATGGCTGAGAATGTGTGTGTGTGTGTGTGTGTGTGTGTGTGTGTGTATGTGTATGGTTGTGAATATGTATGTGTGTGTACAGTATGTGTGTGTGTATGGACTGTATACGTATGGTTGTGAATATGTGTGTGTTAGTGAGTGTGTGTTTGGTTGTGAATATGTGTGTGTGTGCGCGCGCTCGCGCCTGTGTGTGTGTGTGTATGTATGTATGTATGGTCTGTCTATTTATATTCCATGTGTGCATGTGCATGCAGCTTCACCAGCCCATGCTGAGGGAGACTGCTGGCCATCGCCGGTCACTGCCGGATGGTGCCATCATCATCACTCGTCCACTGGGTGTTCCTCTGTTTGTCACCGAGCGGTTGTCCCTCAGCAAAGTCTTTCCCCCTATTTCCTGCAGTAACGTCATCTACATAAATACACTCCTGTCGTGCTTTAATTGCCACATAAGAGCAGCCGTGCGCTGGGGCTCGGGGAGTTCCGCTTCACAGGGGGGGGGGGGGGGGTGTGAGGCTTGCTCTGCTGGCGTGTCCTCCGAACACGAACCCAGCGTGCCCGCGAGACGGGAACAGGGAACTCGCTGACAGAGACAGGAGATTTACATGCCCCCGGCGGGGGCAGAAAAGGCCAATCAACTGCCCCACACTGAGTACAAAGGGGCTGTAACAAGAGCCCCGGAGACAGCGGCATCAATCTGCGCTTTTCCCGCCCGAAGCAGAGAAGGAGAGAACACACAGTACCACAGCACCTGAAGGGTAAAAGGGGTATTGAACAAAAAACATGGCAGCGCTCGGAGAGGTCGCGGAGCACTTAATTAAGTCTACACAGAATCAGGCTACGTCAACAAATAGCCTGCCGCCTCGACCTCCAAAGGTCAAACGACAGGCAGACCTGCATGACGATGTGTGTGGGGGGGGGGGAAATGTGAGTCTGGCATCCGCCATCAAACAGTGCTTGTGTAAACAAAGCGTTTAGTGTGACAATGAAATGCACTGTCGAGCTTTAGCCACGAGCAGTTTTCTCTGAAACGTTAAGTTATGGGAGCCCTGGAGGAGATCCTCTCGGTGGGAAAATTGACAGAGTGCAGCAATAAGACTCTGACCCTGCACAGCCAGAGGTCTGAGAAGCCGGGGACTTAGAGGACGAATTTGAGGCGATAAATATAGAAATGAGGAGAGAAGAGGTCTACGGAGGATGAGGATAATCTTACAGGGGTGCTGCTCACCCTGATACTGGAGATCCGTGTGTGTGTGTGTGTGTGTTAGAGTGTGTGTGTGTGTGTGTGTGTGTCTGAGAGTGTGTGAGTGAGTGAGGATAATCTTACATTAGTGTTAACCCCCTGCTCCTTTATGTCATTCACTAGCGCCTGCTTACTCCAATACCCATTAAAATCTCTGGCTTTAGTAGTTAATTACTGCCATTGAGAGACTGCACACACACACACACACACACACACACACACACACACACACACACACACACACACACACACACACACACACACACACACACACACACACACACACACACACACACACGCACACACACACACACACACACACACATTCAGAACAATTGAACATACAGTACAGTACGTCCACTGTAGCCCCAATGGAACATGAAACACACACACACACACACACACACACACACACACACACACACACATTAACAACTGCTTTGAACATAACACACCAATCCCTGTTTTAACAAGAAACAGAAGTTCAAATGATTGAACAAACTTAGTCAAAACTCCCAACTCAGTGGCCATATCACATCACTCAATCTAACCAGGCAAGGCAAGGTGTTCAGTACTTGAAAATGGGTCAACTATACCACCAGTGTGAGGCAGACGGAGGTCCTTAAATGGGTATTAAATGGGTATATTATGATACTGTACATAGTAAACACAAGTGGGAGAGGCCAGAGCGTAGGGGGAGTGTCCAAGATGCAGCTCACTGGTTCTCAAACTTTCCATAGCGAGCACCACCTCTGAAAACAAATGGCTCTTCAAGTACCACCATTATATCCAATATTAAAATACAATAGTGTAGGCCAATTGAGCTACATATGTTACATTGTAAATACTGTTTTGAGTCAGTACCACTAGAGAGTCCACGTACCACCAGTGGTACCCGTACAACAATTTGAGAACCGCTGATGTTGTTTATTAGGGAGTGAAATAGACTATATAAACTGGTAGCCTACAGATGAGGCCAAGTGCTTTCAGAGGCATTCAATCTCTCTGTAGTGTCATTATTGTGTGGAGGGCTTTTTTTTAAATCACAGAACTAAACAAAACACTCTACTTGAACATGTCTGAATGGGCCTTAGCAACACGCTGTCATACTAAGCTTGTGCTTTGCTAAATGTTTTGCGAACATATATTTCTCTTGCAAGAGAAATTAATTTGATTAGTGGAACTTGAAACAGGATGGAATGGAACTTGAAACAGGATATCTTATTAGCCAAAGAAGGACCATGAATGTTTAGACTTAAGTCATATTATGATGGTGCACTTTGAGAGCTGCCATTGAATGAGCAATTGTGAGAGTACTGTACTTGAGCACTACTGTAAGATACACTCATTGCAAAAAGGACAAAGCATACAGTCACAGTGGACTGAATGTAATGCTAGGATCGAATTGTCCCTACTGCTTTAGATAGGCCTCCTCGTGATTTTCTCAGGATCTGGTCTGGGACGCATTGTGGTCTGCTCAGAGGGGAAATTGGGGCACAAGGTAGAATTTGAGAGCAGACGGAGGACTTTGTAATATTCATAGAGTGTCTCCGGACATAGAGTGCAACTCTTAAATAATTCACACGCCTTTCGCTGACCCTCTACATGAGCCACAACACCTCAGAGTCATCCTCTGCAGGCCCCTCGGCTTGTGCCCTCAGCCACAAGCCATTTCCCCTGCTACACGCGTAGCCCCACGTCGGCAATGAGCTCACATGGATCACACGTTTCGTTCTACCTCTCCCGTACGTGCCAACGCCGGGTTAATTTTATTTCTGCCTCCCAAACCCAGTTCCCCAGAATCCATTTCTCGTCCATCACCTCACTGTCTCCTCTCTCCCCCTCCCTCCTCCTATCGTCTTACTCATTCCCCCGTAAAGATGGGTACCCGTTCAACATGGTGTCCTCGCAAAGGATCCACCCGTGTTACATGCCCTACACGCACAGAATGACAAATAAATGAAACGGTTGTAACGGTTCGGAAGGGAAAAAACACCTCTCGAATAATGTGTTTCACAAAGTAGGCTAATAGGCTTCTGCGAGACGTGTCACGTGTATGCTATTTCAATGTTTATGACGATGGGCTGGAATTGTTGTCGCCGAAAAGACGCGTTTAAAAATGAGATGCCGTGCTCACCTGATTGTGAGGTGGGCATGTGGTGAGAAATATCACCATCATTCAACGTTGAATACACTCAGAGTATGGAAATATAGCACAATGGTCAAAGCAATACTTGTTGAATGTTTAGAAAGTAAGTCCAATAGCTCAGATACTGGGGATTTGACTTGTCACACTCAGGCGAGGTTACAAAACTGTTTCCAAAGACTGCTGGTATTATTAGAACTGTTGGACCACCGGAACATTACACATCTAGACGGAAAATCCCACAGGTCGTTCAATACTCACTTGCTTTGGGTCTGGGTTCGGATAGAGTGTGCGTGTCCAAAAACACGCACATTAATTCTCAATCTTAGACTCGTTTTGTTGGTGATGATGGTGATGATGATCTTTTAACAAAGGGATATCCAAATTCTCCCACAATTCACGCTTGATCTTGCCTTACAGTATTTCAGCACTAACGTTAAAACAAAGAATTGTTGTTGAACACCGGCTTCCCCACTCTCTGCTTAAGATAAATAAACAAAAACAACCAGGAAACGCCAATTTCGGTACTCCTGTGAGTCTTTAAAACACGTTGATTTCAATAAGCAAAATGTTCTGATATCTCTACGAGGTAGCTTGCGGCGTTTCGCGTCAAAATGCTGGCATATTTTCTTCGATTTCAAAAAGCTTCTGTTTCTGCCTCCCCTTATTGCCAAAAAGCAGCTTCTCCCGCCGTCTCTACGCCTCTTCGCGTAGGGTGTGCAATTAAATGATATGATTATGATCCTCTGTTATATCCACCTCCCAGTGTGTCAGTGGAGGTATTATAGACGCTGGACGTACTCACACCCTGCTCGACAACGCGCGCACACACACATACACACACATACACCTTAAGCTGTATTTCTCTCTTTCCCTTTTTTCAGCTGTCATGTGTGGGCGGGGAGGAGAATTGGAGAGGGTATTGGGAGAACCCAGGCGAATTCTCAGGCTAATTTCTGATGCGATGCCAAGGGCTTCTCTTCAAACACCCATCATGCTCTTGGGTGGCGCTTCTGTAAAGGTTTGTCGAGATACGTGGGCGGGGGGCGTTTAGGCACAAGCACAGGCACAAATACACACACACACACACACACACACTCTCTCACACTCTCTCACACACACAAATGGAGTGAAGGGCTGACATATGATGGGATGGCAAGGTAGGGTGGTGGCAGCTGCAACAGCTAAGGTAATGGTTGAGGACGACTGCACTAAATTTCACTAAGTAGTTTGTCGAAAGGAGAAACTGACCTACAGCACTTTGTCAGTTTTATGTACATGCCATGCCTACATACACAGCTGTGAATTTAAGAGGTATGGAGACATTCATTTGTCAAAACATGCTAATAGCCAAAATATATGTGTCATTGCTGTTGATTTATGGGTAGGATTTATGAATGTAGACCAATCTGCTTGCAGACATTTATTGTATGGGTGTCACTAGTAAAGAAATCCATAATAAAAGAAAGGGCTCAATGAATAATGTAATTGAAATCTCTGTGCTCAACTAAGTAGGTAATACGATATTATGCCCAAACCCATTTGCTGGATGAGATATGTACAGGAGGCTCTCATGAAAGATGCATGACAGACAAATAGCCGACTGTGAGTTGTGTCTGGAAGCCTCACATGGATGTTTCCTCACTCAGTGACCTAATCAAGATTTGATCATGTTCACAGACACCTGTGGAATACCTGGAGTTGGTGTTATAACTCTACATTAATGAAACGTGTTTTTGCTATGTATTACGTATGTCAGGAAAATCTTCCCAATATTAAGACACAAGAACCACAAACAAGTAGTATATTTTCAGTATACTCTGGCGCCAAGAGGAGAGACATAGAGAGGAAGTGCTTTACCTCTCCGAAACAGTCTCTGAGCTCTTGGACACAAGAAAGTTCTTTTATTTAACAAGCAGATCAAAACACATGAGAATGACCTTCAGTCAGGAGCTCCATCGTAACTCCCTAAATGTCTTATCTTTTCCAGGTGCATAGCGTTCCTGTGAGTCTCCCAAGTGAAACTGTGTATAACAAGTTATGAATAACAACTCTGTGAATAACAACTCTGACGCACACAAGTGAAGTTAATAATGATGATATATGTTATATGCATTTCTTTGTCAACGTACATTTTACTGTGATAGAAGTCATCAACATGTTTCTCTTTGTCTTGAACTGAAACATTAAGCGTCCAGTCATTGACCAGTGTAATAAACATCACTCCCTCCTGTGCCCGTTTGATTTGAATTGGTAGTCTAAAGAGTCCACTGCATAATGGGTTGTTTGGTTGCATGTAGTAACATCTTTCTCTTCTGAAGAAGTAACTAAGGAACTTGTCAGAAGAAAGCACAGGAACTCAACATTTGCTTATAACAGATTTGTTTGCATGTTGTATGGAAATACTAGTTCAGTGTAGATTCACTGGGTGTATGAGGTATGATAGGCACAACATGTGAAAACACCTGTGGAACAGTAACCCTGTTTCAATTGACTTAGCCTACCGATATAACACATTTCTGTTAGTGTAAAATGGCACTACTACAATATCAGCCATGAAACTGGCAAAAGCTGCAACAGGATGATATGCAGACTAAACTTGGAGTTTGACAAACAGCAGCACCCATGCAGTTTGCACTTCCTGGTGTTGTTGGGGCTTGCACAAGAGCTTGTGCTTCCACAGTGCCCTCCACATTTGTAGGCACCCCTGGTAAAGATTAGAGTAAAATGAAACACAAAAACGTGAGACGATCAAATTTGGCATGAATGTTCACTTGGACTAAGATATGAATTGTTTAGATTAATTTCAACTCTATCTACAGTATGTACTATTTGCATCATCACAGAAATGAATGTCAACCAGAAATTCACACTTGCATGGGGGTTCACTATCTCAACACGATAAGTTTATACCCATTTCCTGACTTACCGAGGTCAATACACTTTCTCCTTCTTTAAATTGTGTATTCTCTTGTTCTGAAGATGTTGAAGAGTGACTAGGGTGTTTGGTGTAATTTAATGACTATATCTTAATGGAAGAGAAAATCATGGATTATTGTCTGATCTCAGAATAAATTTGCTTCCTTTGAAGGATGGATTTGACCTCATTGTTTTCATTTTGAAACTAAGATACAATGCCAAAAGATGACTTTGTTTCTGTGAAATTGTTTTGAAGAACTTGATTTTTGTCTGTTATTGTCTCTTTCATTCAGAGAATGAAATTCCTTCTAATGGGTGTGCTCTTCTAGCAACTCTTCTTTCTTTTGGAGACTAGATTACTGAATATTTTAATGTTATTGAAATGTTCCCATAAACCCTGCTGGGTGAGGAGAAAGAGCACTCACGCTGGAAGGAGACAGAGACACACAGACATGTTCAGTAGAGTAACAGCTCTACTATAAAAGGGAGAATAGGTGAAACTCGTCAACTGAAAATTAACATATTTGACATGTCCACAAATTGACTTGTTTTTGCACCAAATAATACAAAACAATAGTACAGTATGTGGTGCTAAACAATAATACTAAGTATATGAAACCATAATTTAATATGAAAATGGTGGTTATTTGATTATGGATTTCTCTGTGGATTTTTCTCAGAAGAGAATCTTAATGATTATCAGTTGGTGAAGTGACACATACTCACTGTAAACAGCAGGTGCTCTACTGCAACATTTTTATTATTAGCTTTATCCATAGTTTTGAGATGTGAGGTCTGAGATCAATTCCCAGACTCAGAGACAGCAAGGCTGAGGAAAACACATGCCAAACATCCGGAGAGAGAAAGAAAAGGGTTGATGTACTGAAAGCATCTGGTGTATTACAGGAAGTGTTCCAGGAAGAACTTTAGTGTAAGATTCAATTAGGTTGCTAGACCTATGGACACCACCTACACATTCTGAAACGGAATCCCACAATCCAGATCAATACAATCCCGAGGGAAATATGTGTCATACAAATATACAAATATACAAAATGCTACATCTTACCAGGAATCCGATCCCTTCATAACATCTCTTCTCAACATTCACAGTAACTATGTCTCCCAGACTCAAAGGCCTGTGCATTAAAACATACAAATCTTTCTCCAGAAATGGTGAAAAAGGTCACTCCAGCAACATGCCTATGATCGGTTTGTCTTGTCTTCACTTGGGTCTCCCGGACATAGTTCATAGAGTATGCCCACAAAGTCTCTCCAGTCCAGTTTCGTCCATAATCTTTAGGTCTATTTTGACCACAATCTTCTCTTTCAACATTGGAAAAGTATCTCCTGTTTTCTTGCTTCTTGCTCCTCTCTTTTTCAGTCCATCTGTTGCTTTTGATAAAATATTTAATCTGCACAATGACATGACAACAGCAATACAGTCGAATCTAATGTAACCTGATCTACTGTAGGGCTGCAGAATTAATCACGATTTGAACAAAAGCAGTTAGCTAAATCAAAATACTGTAATTAATTGATTGTGAAGCTCACAGCTCTGTCCCAATGGTTAATCTTGTCACATCTATGATTTTTATATTCATGTCATTCTGCTTGTGTGACACACAATGAAGCTCACCAAACAGGACTGCTGTGCCTGTGCTGGGTATGCCCACCAATCAGAAGGGGCAATTTTGAACAGACTTTTTGAACAGACAGAATTTGACAGACAGTTTTTCAACTTGACTTTCAAAAAAATCAAATGGCAAATGCAATACCGGTCTAGCCTGGGTGTTCCCATGCTGCCTTGCACACTATTTGATTCACATCGCTAAGGCAGCCTGGAAACTATCGCCCTCTTTTTTGCCTCAGATAGGGGACCAATACCAGAACAGGGGGGGAAAGCAAGACGATGATGAGCTATGCACAGACGCATGATAGACATCCGTGGCGCCCAATGAACGGATCTGGGCACTTTTTCAAATACGAGAAATGTGGTAGACGCTAGCCAGGCTAATAACGGTCAGAAAAAAATTCAATGCAATGAGGTGATTTTCACCAAATTGTACAGCCTTCATCTCCTGTACAGTGAGTGTCAATTCGAGCATCATCCCACTCTCCTCCATCCTCTCCTTGGTGTCTCCTGCAGTCCCTGTCTGATGCTCCTGCCGGGGAGCCTCTGTTTGGAGATGGAGGATATACTTTGAGGGTGTCTGTCTCACTGGTTTTCTGGCCTGCCACTGCAGACAAACACAGAGACAACTCATAGATCAGAACAGCCCTGATCAATAGGAAGAGGCAGGATAGGAATCTGCCGGTGCATAATCTTAGTCACAAAGTGAGGACAAATGTATGGCCACTACTGCATCTAATCAAAGTACAACCTCATCTACATCTTCAGGTCATTCAAACATAATCTATAGTCTCCAGCTGTTGCATTAGAACAAGAACTGCTGAACAAGAGAATTAGGGCAGTAGCAATTATCATTGAAAATATTTAGGGTGATTCAGCCATTAATTTGGAATATGACATGGTAAATTACTTGGCCTCTAAACAAAACAAGATAAAATAGTTAAAGATAAGAATTAATACACTGTATTGAATTTTACTGAAATTGTGCACATCTGATCTGACTTACAATTTGGTTTGATGTATGCACTTGCACTGTGAACTCTCTTGAGAGGATTTTTTTCATCTGAAAAAAAAAAAAATAAAGTTGTTACAATGTCTCTCCTTCACAATATTTTTTCTGACTGTCTCTAAAAGCATTATGCAGCATATATATTATGTGAAAATGTATGCCTGTACATTTCCATCAACTATAAATGATTTATAGTCGATGGAAATGTACAGTCATATGAACAGGCAATGCAAAATAATGGATGTCATTTGGACATGTATGTATCCAACATTAGTAGCCAACCAACCACTGGTTCCAAATTAAAAACAGCATCATTTTGACCTCAGTTAAAAATGATGCAAAATCTCCAAAAGATTAGCTCAGTTAACTTGTCAGTGTTCTTAACAAAAAACAAAAGTCTAAGTCAATAAATACATTTTGCCTTACTTTGCTCTTCAATCTCCATTTACATAAACACAACTACTTTTTTGAACTTCCTTTTCAAACATCACATCAGTCATGGTGACCCTTTTCAATTTTCCTTTCCTGATTCTCCATCATCCCACCACTGTAGACAGCAAGGTCATCGACATCGATGTAAAGATGTCATGCCAGTGGAAATGGTGCCATTGTGTGGTCACCGTGTGGAACAGCAGAAGGGGAACGCGCCAAAGGCTCACTAGAATCAGCACAGTAACATGACCCTATCATTTTACAGTCCAATAATAACATCCATTCTATCAGATACTGTAACAATTTCTTTTTTCCCCCTTTTTTTTTAAAGCAAAAAAGCCACAACATTTGAGTGGGGAACACGTATACAGATAAATGACAGACACACACACACACACACACACACACACACACACACACACACACACACACACACACACTCATAGAGACACAGACAGACACAGACACACAGACACACAGACACACAGACACACACACACACACACACACACACACAGAGACACAGACACACACACACACACACAGACACAGAGACACACAGACACACAGACACACACACACACACACACACACACACACACACACACACACAAAGACAGGAGACAGGTCTCAATTCAAAAAGAAATTTGACCTGTAAACAAAAATGTAAAACAAATCTGCTCACTTTTGACATATTGCGACAATGTCTTATCCAGTTTAAAGTCTCCATGAATGACCAGACACTTACATGTATGCAACACCTTCTCTGGGTCTGTGACGTCTCTCCATTTCAGAGGCACGTTTCCCTTCAGCAGGTCCTCAGAAAGGGCACTCACTCTCCCCTCTGTCCCCTGTCCAGCCTCACGAACGTAAACACAGTCTGTCCTCGTCAACTTCTCCACTTCCATGGCAACCATACTGGTCTCAACACAGAGGTGACGGCCAGGTCCGAGTGATGAGGTCATCAGGGTCAGTGTGGATTTCACATCTCTGTGGGCATGTGCATATGACATACTGTACAATATACATAAGACATGTGCCGACACATAGACATTTTTGTTCACTGTATCAAATAAGCTACTGACACATTGAATTTCCCCTATCTATCTACATCTATCTATCTATCTATCTATCTACAGTATAAAATAGCTGCTTGTGCATTATGGACCAAGAAGGACATAACTGTTTTGTACAACTGTTTACACACTATGTTTTGATTTCATAAAACACTTTTTGCAAAACACCAATAACAGTTTAAATGTAATGATATAACAATAATCACACACATGTAGATTTCAGATTTAGTTGAAAGTAAAACATTTAGTAAAGAATAAACATTGGAGCTCGGTCAAAAACATCTTGTAGACTAAACCTTCTCTACAAATGTTCTCTACAATAAGATTGCCAAAGGTCTGTAAATTAGTAAAGGTTTGTAGATTTGCACAGAAAACTCTGTTTGATACTCTGCTGTATCCATTGTTAAAGGCTTAAATGGCACACTCACCGCATCACAACAACTGCACTAAAATACTAAAATACTCACATGGTGCACGAAGCTCGACTAGTTCGGTCATTCAGCCCAGAAAAAAAACATGGACCCATTGCAGGTCCGCACACTGAAACACTACAACATCTACAGAACTGTAACTGTATTACAGATCAGTATTTATTTTAAACATTTTTTTTTTATTTTTTCGTTGCCATCCAGCAAATGTACAGTAGGCTACATGAACACATACAGTATGGTGGAAGAGGAAACGATTGTCAGTTAAAAATCCTCTTCTATAAACGCCTCCCTCTGATTTAGAGAAAGGTACAGTATTTTGCCCAATAGCTGGTTTCCATCCTTCATGCAGATTTCAGACACAGCTGAATAACAGTTCAGGTCTAAGGTTACACCTGCCCCTTTGAAATTTTTCCACTTCGTGGAGGAATGCAAAATAACCTGTTGATCATGCTATCCAGTGGCACCTTCCACAGAACATGGGCCATGGAGACAGACCCTGAGCTTCTCACATTACAAAATAACCAGTAAACCTGGAAGCAGAGAATACAAACACATTTTCTGTTAAACTGTCTAACCTCTCAGTTGAACTAACACAATGTTATTATGCAAATAAGCTTTAAACTCAAGAAAGCTATTCCAGTGGTTCTTCTTTGTGACACACAAACATATCTTTTGTCAGCTTGCATTGTCCATCAAAGCTATCAAGAAGCATTTTTTTTATTATTATTATTTGTTGTCCATCAGACAACAATATCAACATTATGATAATCTTCAGTTAATCTGAAGTATAGGCTATAGAGAAGGCTAACCCTTCATTAGGTGAGATTTTGAGAGCCTAATCTGATCGTGGGATAAGTGCTCAGTACAACTGGTGTCAGGTTCCATTCTATTTGGAGAAATTCTGCAATTGCAGCCAACCACCAACAACAAAAGACTTTGGGAATGGGAACACCTCCCTGGGGTCAGAAATATGTAGCGCCCCCCAGTGTACAGCTGACTACACCACCCCTTGAGCTATGGTAGTAGTGTGTGAATGTTAGAGCAAGGGGAACTTTGTCCCAGTGAGTGTACTGTGAGTGTACATGAATGTACCAGTGAGTGTTCTTCAGAAAAGTGTAAAAACACATAAATACATACATACCGGGGGAATTACCAAGTGGGTAGGCAAACGTTCAGAAAGCGTACAATACACCCTATGGGAGGTTTTGAGGCTTGTCAGGCTTTGGTGACAAGCTCCCTTTCCTAGTTAGCTAGTTAATGTAAGTAGTTAAGAGTCATTGCATGAGAAAACCAGGCAGAGGTGGGAAGAAGGGGGTCGGCCAAATCGGCTCATACTTTGTATATATGATAAGTATGTGGAACTATGAACAGCCATATACTTAAAACCCTCCAGCTGTTTTTTGTTATGGAGTTCTGGGACCCCTCTCAGAGACCCTCAAAAATCCAACAATTCATGGCTGAAAATGACTGAAATTGCCATTTCTACCCTGATTATCCTGATAAAGATATGAACATAAGCTTTATATTTCCATAGAGCCTAGGTAGCATAGTTTTAAAGACCAAAAGGTGCACCGAGGGTACACCACTGAAAGCAGAATGTCCCCCCCTCTAAATTTCGGTCATTTTTAAGAAGCATTATCTCGTATTCGCAGTGGCTTTGGTGGATGGTTTTACTGTTGCTGGAGAAAGGAACATCTACTGATTCAAAAACAATTGTCGTCTAATTGGGCCACACATAATGTGTGCCGTGCCAGGAGGGTCTTTAGCAGAATTTGTCGTGTTTTGGCCTATGATAAACCATATTCAGATCGCCATCACATGGCCATACCATGGCATTACATCACAAACAGATTTAATGCCAGATGTTTGCGATGTAATGGCATGGTATGGCCACTCGGTGACGATCTGAATAGTCTAGTTTCAAATGTATGACAACCAAGAGCATCAATGCATGCAGAGGTCTGCACTCTTTGAGTGCTTTTCTAGTTAATTAAAGCTTTCTTTAACAATTTGTCATACAGTGACACAAAAATTGACCATAAATTACCCTATAGTGAGATATTATTACCTGGTTTATTATACTCCAAAATCCGAAAAAATACCGGAAAGACCCTCCTGGCACGGCGCACATTATGTGTGGCCCAATTAGACGACCATTGTTTTTGAATCAGAAGATGTTCCTCTGTCCAGCAACAGTAAAACCATCCACCAAAGCCACTGCGAATGTGAGATAATGCCTCCTAAAAATGACCAATTTTAGAGCGATGAAAATTCTGCTTTCAGTGGTGCAGATAACCCCCTAGTGCACCTTTTGGTCTTTAAAACTATTCTACCTAAGCTCTATGGAAACATAAAATTCGTGTTCATATCTTTATCAGGATAATCAGGGTAGAAATGGCAATTTCAGTCATTTTCATCCATGAATTGTTGGATTTTGAGGGTCTCTGAGAGGGGTCCCAGAACTCCATAACAAAAAACAGCTGGAGGGTTTTAAGTATATGGCTGTTCATAGTTCCACATACTTATCATATATACAAAGTATGAGCCGATTTGGCCGACCCCCTTCTTCCCACCTCTGCCTGGTTTTCTCATGCAATGACTCTTAACTACTTACATTAAGTACGTACAGTACCAAGGCCCAAAGTATTGTAAAGGACTCCTCACATCCTGTCCAAGGACTTTTCAAAACACTGAGGTCAGGCAAACATCTCTGCTGTTACAAGACCAGAACAGAGAGACTGAGGAGGAGCTTCTCTCCTCAAGCCATCCATATCCTGAACAAGCCAAACAAGAACAAGAACAAGACTAAATAAGCTGTAGCCTACTTATAAAATTTTACTCACTTGAACAAGGACTGTAGGTTACACACATTGCACTTTATACTTTCTCTTGCTATTTACTGCATTCTAATATTTCTTGATCTTCACACTCGCACAGAAAAAAGTTGACCACCAAACAAAATTTCCCTACATGTTTTACGTTAGTTTAGTATTTCTATGTATGTGACAAATGAACGTCCTTGTATCCTTGTGTCCTTGTAATGGCTATAATAATATTAACCAACGACATGTAAACTATGTTGTAGCGATGTAGACTGAAATAAAGTTTAATTTGACATCATTCTCTAATCAATAAAATACAATCTTGGTTTCTAAATTATCACAACTAATTGTGGATGATGCTACATGGCTTCACATCCCAGACATAAAGTCCAGAGAAATAACAGAAAGTTTAATCTGACAGGCTATCATGTGAACTAATAGAGGAGGAGTCCCCCCTCCCTTTTGCCCTTTTCAAAATGCTCCTGGCACAGAGACATAAGTGTGTGAGAGAGTGTGTGACAGTCCTGCCTTGAAGACATGTAGCCTATTACAGTAAGTACATTATCACATCATCCTCTACCGGCGACTTTTCACTCTACACCGCCATCTACAGGTCGATTGGTGTACAGTCACTAAACACATAAATGAATTTATTGCATGGCCCCCCATGAATAGCCTGACTCTCGCCAGACCCTTGTAGTTCCGCCATGCTCCACCAGAGGCGTTTCGCTGAGCTCCACACAAGAAGCAGACAGCGAACTACAGGATCTGGCGAAAGTCAGGTTACCCCATGAATGGAATTCCCTGAATCTTGATGTTTACATACAGTGCCTATAGAAAGTCATCATACCCTTTTGAAATAGTTACTTTTTTTGTCTTACAGCCTGAAATCAAAACCCATTTTAAAAAAAATCTTTTCCAGTTTCATTAACAAATTTAGCTGTACAACATCAAAATAATGAAAAAAAAGTCAGCAGTTCTGAAAATTAATAAAAAATTAAAAAGTAGAATAACAGGGTTGGAAAAGTCATCATACCCCTGACTTAATACTTTGTAAAGCTTCCTTTTGCTTTCATTACAGCCATCAATCTGTTTGGATATGTCTCTATTATAGCTTTGCACACCTAGATAGGGGAATATTTGCCCAATTTTCCGTGCAGAAATGTTCAAATTTAGTCAAATTCTGTAGGGAATGGCGATGGACTGCTCTCTTCAAGTCAATCCACAGATTTTCTATAGGATTTAAGTCAGGGCTCTGACTTTGCCACTCAAGGATATTCACCATCCTATCCTTAGGCCACTGCTTTGTTCTTTTGGAAGTATATGTTTAGGATTATTGTCGTGTTGGAAGGCGAATGACCTCCCCATCCTCAGCTGTCTAGGAGAGGGACGTAGGTTTTCCTTAAGAATTTGGGTGTACTTGGCAGCATCCACTTTCCCTTCTATCCTGACCAATTGCCCAGTTCCCGCTGAAAAGAAACATCCCCACAACATAATGTTGCCCCCACCATGCTTCACACTAGATATGGTGTGTTTTGGGTGGTGTACTGTGTTGGTTTTTGCCAAACATTGCGCTTGGAGTTCAGTGCAAAAACACATCTGGAATATTCTGCTACCACGTGGAAAAAGCTTTTATGGTCAGATGAGACTAAGATCGAACTTTTTGGAGACTAAGATTGAAGTTTTTGGACTGAGCTCCAGGCGCTAACCAAACACAGTATACACACCCAAACACACCCAAAACACACCATACCTACTGCGAAGCATGGTGGGGGCAACATTATGTTGTGGGGATGTTTCTCTTCAGTGGGGACTGGGCAATTGGTCAGAATAGGAGGGAAAATGGATGATGCCAAGTACACCCAAATGATTGAGGAAAACCTGCAGCCCCCATGCTAGACAGCTGAATATGGGCAGGTCATTCGCCTTCCAACACGGCAATGGTCCTAAACATACTGCCAAAAGAACAAAGTAGTGGCTTAAGGATAGGATGGTGAATATCCTTGAGTGGCAAAGTCAGAGCCCTGACTTAAATCCTATAGAAAATCTGTGGATTGACTTGAAGAGAGCAGTCCATCGCCATTCCCTACAGAATTTGACTAAATTTTAACATTTCTGCACGAAAAATTGGGCAAATATTCCCCTATCTAGGTGTGCAAAGCTATAATAGAGACATATCCAAACAGATTGATGGCTGTAATGAAAGCAAAAGGAAGCTTTACAACGTATTAAGTCAGGGGTATGATGACTTTTCCAACCCTGTTATTCTACTTTTTAATTTTTTATTAATTTTCAGAACTGCTGACTTTTTTTTCATTATTTTGATGTTGTACAGCTAAATTTGTTAATGAAACTGGAAAAGATTTTTTTTTAAATGGGTTTTGATTTCAGGCTGTAAGACAAAAAAAGTAACTATTTCAAAAGGGTATGATGACTTTCTATAGGCACTGTATGTCAAAGATACTTGTGATTACAAGACCTCATTTTTGCGTTTTCAGGCAATGTCATCCTAGGGCTGTACTCCCACCAATTTCCGTGCAGCCTGGTCTTTCAGTGTCCCAGGAATCATTGACAACAAAAATCAAAAAAAAAAAAAAAAAAAAAAAAATTGCCTCATTTTTTCTTTTTCTTTTTAATTTTCATTTTTAACTAGGTAACACAAAGCGTTTGGACCATTTGGAGCAGTTTTTCTTATTAGCCCTAGATGTGAGGTCTGAGATCAAATCCCAGACTCAAACAATGACAGCAAGGCTGAGAAAAACACACCAAACATCCAGAGTGAGAAAGAACTGCATGGGGTGTCAAAGAGTTGATGTACTGAAAGCATCTGGTGTATTACATGTGAGTGTTCCAGGAAGAATTTTAGTACAATATACAAATTAGGCTGCTAGACTAGGCTAATGAATAAGTGACTACACATTCATTCACACATGGAATCCTGAGGAAACTAAATGTTATAACAGAAAGATTTTTGTGCTTATTCCTTAAAGGCCAACTTTCAAGGTGATTGTTTAACTTAATTTACACCGAATCCTGTATGATGATGTCAATTTAAAAAACTGTACATAGGCATATATACGTTTTACAACACCAACGGGCAGAAATATAGAAGAAAGTGTACCCATTCTCAGCTAGGCTACCAAAATCTGACCCTTTCCTTGAGAACGCGCTTATGACGCAAGGGCAGGTATACTGGCGCGCTGCCCTTGCCTTGCTCTCATTGTGGGTTTACTGTATGTAGTGGAGCAGTGGTAAGAGAAAAGAGAGCTTGTCGTTATCGTTATGAGTAGGTTTGAGTTGTCACGATGGTGAATTCTTGTGTTTGTTATGGATGCAACAACTCCAACTTGTCTGGCCTTCGGGTCCACCGATTTCCAAACAAGAAACACAAAGATTTCCGTGCTTGGGTACGTTTTGTCCAGGCAAAGAGAAGCAATTTCGCTGCTTCCTCGGTGACGATACACACGGTGGTGTGTGAAAAACACTTCACACCGGACAGCTACAACCAAGGAGATCTTACGGAATTTCGCCTGGGATTTCGACGAAGAGAGTGGGTTAGGCTGGCAAATGGAGCTGTAGTGCTACCATACATGCGAATCCACCATCAAGGTCTGCGGGATTGGAGTCTAGTGCTAACGTTAACGTTAACGTTAGCACTAGCAGAGAATCTGCACGCCGAAAACGGGAGATTTGCACAGTAAGTGTTATAATACCTTATACATATTGTTTCATGGAGCCCTGTATGTCATTTTGCAAATGTTTTTTTTCTCTCTTGACGTTATAATAGATTAGTCATGGCATTATTTTTGATGACTGGAATAATGATAGCCTTGACGTTAGCCCAAGAGCCTGCCAAGCTACCGTCAACTTGTGTTATCGAGGCTGCACAGCCTCCTGTCCTGACACTTATTTTATTGTGCTAATAAGCTGATTTATTTGATACCGTATCCAAGTAATGCTTTACAATATTAGTTTTCTTGAAGTTACATCGAAGTTGCCTTGGTTTTCTGTGACAAATCAAAGCTTACAAACAGAACTATTTCGTGGATCACAGTGCAACATAAGATGTTTACATCGTTCATTGAGTAATTATCTTATATAGCATTCACCATACATGCCATACAATCACAAAATAAGGATGACATGATTCTAGTTACTATTTTTGTGATTTACACTTTTCAGGCAAACATTGCAAATTATGAACTTTATCATATTAGAAAATATAGTTTGTACTGGTTGCATTACATAGTGCATGTGTTTTTAACTTTACTAATAATATGTTTGTTCTGCTCTGTTTGTCTGCACTTGAACAGGCGTACAGAAAGCACTGGATGCTGAGAGGGACTGTGAAGATCTGAAGCTATGGAGGCCAGCTGTTATAAACCATCTATACTGGACCGCAGCTTCCACCCCTACAGGAGATCCAGATGAGATGCAGGCGAAATGGCAGAGCATGATCAACCATATACAGTATATACATCAACACAGCACTCCTGAATTCCCCAGTTGCGCACATCCACCGTTGGAAGGAGAGCCGAGAGACAAGGCGTGGCTGGAACCAGGTACAACATAGTAGCCCATGTAAAAATGTTAAGAGGCGAAACTTTTTAAAATGCTTGTTAAAGAATGTTTAGTTTGGTTTTATCAATACATAACCCCATGTGTACTAATAATTACTTGTGTTATGAGATGCGGCAGACTATATGACAGAATATGTTTCATGCAGGATCACCAGCAGCCATTAAACTGGAGAGTGTAGCTGCCAGGAAAGCACTGGTGAAAGATGTAAGACAGTTATCCCCTCAGCACCAGACATTCTCCCTAGAGGCCTACCATTCCCTCATTCTACACTTCGCTCCCAAACACACGGGATTCTCTTTTCTTGGGATGTACAGCAGGTAGTGTTCTCACTTAAAAGTATCGATTGTAATAAAACTGTGACATTGTTTAATTTCAAGATATTGCTATGCTTTTGTACTTTTGTGCATGTGCAACACTAACAGCAGGTAAATGGTGAATGAATATGGTAACAGCATTTCATATTGTGCGCAAAATAATTGCAAAGTTGAGTCATTGTCTTAGACCCATTTGAACGGACAATTGCACTCATTTGCACGATTCACTTACTACACACTCATTGATGCACTTGTTGTGGTTCTTGAAATTGTTGTTAGAATTGCTCTTAAAAGCTTTACATGTTTTTACCATGTGGTAAGTCGCTTTGGATAAAAAGTAATGTAATGTAATGTAATGTAATGAACTGTAAACATTAATCTCATGTGTTGTATTTCTGTTGCATTAGACTGCATTGGATTATCTTTGGAGACCTAATGTTCTTTTTACTTGTCTCCTACAGACTTCTCTTGGCAGCGCTACATTTTAATTGTAACGGAAACAGAGATGTAGCTCGAACCAGTGAGGATGAGGCACGCTACGCCGTTCGCTACCCGTGGTTTAGGAAAGGTGGCTGGGTAGTCCGCCCAATCAAAGAGAAATCATTGTACGGTTAGTAGTTTCACTTAGTTTATCAATATATTTTATTTTAATGTATCTTTTTATGTGTCAACCATTTTAC
Organism: Sardina pilchardus; assembly: GCF_963854185.1. Lineage (NCBI taxonomy): Eukaryota > Metazoa > Chordata > Actinopteri > Clupeiformes > Clupeidae > Sardina > Sardina pilchardus. The sequence continues at coordinate 9,011,645 of NC_085015.1, read as the reverse complement.
TAAATGTGTTCTTAACATGTCTTTCCTCAAGGATACGCAGCCAATCTTATGGTGGCCTTAGTAGAGGAATACTCTAGATCACCACAGGCCCTGCAAGAAAGAAGTGCTGTCTTGTCTTCTGCTGCCCCGCCCCCCCCCTCACCACTTCCCTTCAGAAGGTTGCCAAGGATGAGGCAGTCAGCCTCCATCTCGCACGACACTCACGATTTGCAACATACATGCAATAAAAGATCAGTTTTACCAACAGTTTGGTTCGCTATGAATTTATTAATCATCTTCCAAACGGGGCCATCGGAAACCTTTATACGCTTGTACCTCTTCTGCAAACTGCCTCCTTATAGCTGCAACAACACATGAAGGTATGGCTTTCCTGATGTCCCTGCCTAGAATTCCATACGCCCAGCGGACAACCTGCCTGTAAGCTGTGAATCGAAACTGTCTGATGGAGATGGGGACATTACTTAATTTTGATTATGCCATGTTTTCAAAGTAAACAATTTTGATGGTAAATATTGCATGTCCTGTTGGCTGATATTCTACTGTACTACACAACAACCTCTGGAAACCTCAGAGTTTGAAAACCTGCTTTACAGGATTTACTGTTTTTGTGTAGAATAGCTGGCTATTTAAATTAGAAATTATTTTTTCCAAGGTTTTGGACAAGGGACCAATAGGCGTCGACCTCCCTACAGCACACTCTCCACTGCTGATGGCATAGACACATCTACCACACAAGCAACTGTTAAACAAAATGTGCTAAGATAAACTCACTCTCCTTTCCTCATTGTAGCTCTAATAACTGTTGTAAGGCCTTGTAAGAAATGACATGTAGACTAGTAATTTCCTAAATCTTAGGTAAATATGCACTGGGGATTTTTTCCGCGATTGCATTCACATAGCGGCCACATTACGGCAAAACTAGGCTAGGTCAACAGCAGAGAGCCTGTTCGCAGGTTAGGTGCTTTGTAAACGAACTTTGGACAAAGCCTAGGCGTCTGCTAAATAACAATAAAATAACCACAACAATAACATAATGTTCGTCGGAAATAGCCTACTAAGGAGCAGCCTAGCAGGTCTGAAAGCAGCGACTGATTAAAAAATCAGATCGCAATTTCAACAACATTTCGAGATATCCCTATCCCCAGACTAGCCGACCATCACAGTAGCTAAGCATTTAAAATCTGGGATAAACATTTTACTACACATGCGGCTCAGATGATGACAATCTACTAGATGCTTGAAACACAAAGTCGACAGTGAATTTGCTAGATATGATTTATCAAAAACATTGCAATGTGATAAAGGCAGCAGCCCCCTTTAAAGCGTCCGCTAACATAGCCGTAACCGTAGCCTAAACAAGACAACGTTACGTTAGCCGCCGTTAACCCGTGGTCACTCACCAAGACACTTGCCCAATTCTCCACCGATTATCCTCACACTACAACTATATCTCCCTCCTCTGGCCATTCACCCTTCCCCTAATCTCTACCTGACCCCTCTCTCGTCTCATAATTATAGGCCAATGGCCCGTCGTAAGAGTCGACCGTAACCTGCTCTTCTCTATCAGATTCCATAACAAAGAGATAACATTCACCTGTCCCCGCGTCACGTTCGATCAGGCTGGTTTTGAGACGCGGAAGTAATTTTAATCACAATTTCTTTCAAAAACTTTTTAAATGTACATTTAAGATTAATTTCTTCACCGGAATCGAGTTCCTACACTATTTGTCTATACATCCAACCACAGGGGTCTTCAAATTGAAAGTTGGGCTTTAACCCGGAAATATGTATCGTTGCGATGGTTACGATACTGTTTTCAACTTCCGTTCATTCTGTTAACATGTGCGTTCTCCGTAGCGAACTAGATTATGCCTCAACTTAGATTTCTTTCGAAATGTTGACAATTCTGCCCTCGGCATGTATATACTACATCATATATAACCGATATAAAGTAGAAAAGTTTACTTTTATATGCGTTATGATATGTTAAGCACCGTAAACCGTCACGTTAAAACAGATACAATGCAGCTTCGCCGGAAATAGAAAACCGTTTCGGTGTCATGGCGACCCCCATTGTTGGCTGCGGAATATCGTGGATACAACACAAAAATCTTTCTCCAGACACGGTGTGAAGGTCACTCACTCCAGCAACATGTCTATGATGGGTTTCTCTTGTCTTCACTTGGGTCTCCTGGACATAGTTCATACAGTATGCCCACATAGTATCTCCAGTCCAGTTCGTCCATAATCTATAGGTATATTTTGACCTAACCTTCACTTTCAACGTTGGGAAAGTACATCCTGTCTTCTTGATTCTCAGTTTCTTCCCAATGTTTCTTCCCAAGTCCATCTGTTGCTTTTGATTGATATAACAATAAAGTTGAATCTTGAACTACTAGGATGCACAATTAATCTCTCAAATTAGCTTTCAGCAATTAGCTAATCAAAATACTGCCATTAATTGTACAGCTCACAGCTCTGTCCCAATGGTTCATCTCATCTATGATTGTCATTCTGCTTGTGTAACAGAGAGTGAAGCTCACCATGCAGCAGTGTGGTGCTTCTCTCAAGCATTCTCACCAATCAGAAGTGATCCCAGCTTAAAGCACCATTTTTAACTGAAGCTTAACTTTAAAACAAATCATCTACTCTACAGTGAGAGTCATCCCACTCTCCTCCATCCTCTCCTAGGCGTCTTCTGCAGATCTTCTCCAGCAGCTCCAGCCTCCATTTTGAGACAGATGGACACTCTGAGGGTGTCTGTCTCACTGGCCCTCTGTCCTGCAACTGCAGACAAACACAGAGACACATACAGTAGATCAGAACTGTGGTAATATTAATAACGGAGCCGGACAACAGGTTAGCCTACTTCACGTTTACTTGCAAACCGCAATCTGGTAAGTACGGGTGCCTACTGGTAACATAAAGCACTACTACAAGAACAACTCTGATCAACAGGAAGAGGCAGAATAGGAATCTGGCGGTGCATAATCTTAGTCACAAAGTGAGGACAAATGTATGGCCGGCCTCCATTACATCTAATAGAAGTACAACCAGATACTGTATCTTCAGGTCAATCAAACTCAATCTAGTTTCCAATTGCACCATAACAAGAACCATCATGGAAATATGCAGGGTGGTTTTAGCTATGAGCCATTTGGAATATAAAATTGCAAATGATTTGGCCACTAAACAGAACAAATTAAAATAGTTATAGACAAGAATGAATACACTATATTGAATTTCACCGAAATGTTATGGTGCACATTTGACTTACAATTTGGTTTGAGTATTTTTGAGTCAGCTCTCTGAAGTTTTGAGTATTTTTGAGTCAGAGGGATTTTTTCATCTGAAAAAAATAACTAAAATAATAATAAAAGACACATCATCTGGCTGTTATTATGTCTCTCTTTCACAATGTCTCTCTTCTGACTGTCTCTCCAAGCAAATGCAGCGTATATTATGTTAAAATGTATGCTGTACATTTCCATAGACCACAATAATGTATGTACTGGGATATGAATGCATGAAAGCCATGTATCCAACATTAGTAGCCAACCAACCACAGAATTAAAAACATCATCCATAAAAAAAATATACAAAATCTCCTGAATGAGACACATCACACTAGATATCAAGGAAATGGTGCAATTGTGTGTCTGGTCACCATGTGGAACAGCACATGAGGGACGTGTCAAAGCAGCACATGAGGGACGTGTCAAAGGCTCAATCAGCACAGTAACATGCCCCACCATGACAGTCCAATAATAACATTCAAATTTTGAGTGTGGTGCAAGTCCAGTAAGCAGTGTGTCGTTAAAGTCTCCAAACATACAGTATGTGGAAAATACATGGCACAGACCCACGCCCTCACACACACACGCCCTCACACACACACACACACACACACACACACACACACACACACACACACACACACACACACACACACACACACAATCACACACACACACACACACACACAATCACACACACACACACACACACACACACACACACACACACACACACACACACACACACACACACACACACACACACACAATCACACACACACACACACACACACACACACACACACACACACACACACACAATCACACACACACACACACACATGCAGGTAAAACAAAACAGGAAACAAAAATGGAAATAATTCTGCTCACCTTGGATTCTTTTGGCATATGACGGCAATGTCTCCTTCACTTTAAAGTCTCCATGAATGGCCTGACACTTGTGCACTTCTGAGATGTCACTCTGTTTCAGTTCAGACACGTTTCCCTTCAGCAGGTCCTCAGAAAGGACACTCACTCTTCCCTCTGTCCTCTTCAACTTCTCCACTTGCATGGGAGCCACACTGGTCTCAATGCAGAGGTGACAGCCAAGGTCAAGTGATGTGGTCATCATGTCATCAGGATCAGAGGATTTCAGCAGGAGAACATCTGTGGGCTGGTGAATACGACATATATACATATGCATTACAGCAAGACATGTGCTGACACACAGGTAGTAATTGACTAATTGTGCATGAATAAGGACCATGAATGGCATTAATAAAGAACGAAACTATTGTACTGTATGTGGGGAGAAACATCACTGATTATTGTTTACCTGTATTATATCGGATAATATCTACTGTCACTAGTTCATATTATGGTTTTTGGTGCAATGGACAATGTTTCCTTTTTATATTTTTTATATCTATATAACCTGTGACATTTAGATTAGAGCCATCTACAAATTTGACTTGCTTCGATGTCGCAATACATCATACTGTACTTTCATAAAATCATACAGCATACTCTACCTTGTCTGTAGACATCGTTATTTGCTGAATAAACAAATAGCATGCGTGCAACAGAGGAAAAGTGTTTTGGTGTTTGCTTTAAGTCCCCACACTGGAAAAGCTACACACACAATGCATGCCAATCTAACTCTAAAACAGCTACAAAATTGTATGTATATACAAGCCAGTATTCAAAACAGCATATGGTAGCGATTGTTACCTTAAAAGACTCCTCGTTGCCATGAAGCATTTGTAGGGAGAGGAAATGATTGTCTGTTACAGTAATAACTCTCTGTAAAATGCCTTCCTCTGATTTAGGGAAAGCGACGTATGTTGTCCCGTGGTTTCCATTGCATTAGTCCTGCAGAGTAATGATGAATGTTCTTCTCTTTCCCAACACAGTTCAAACCACTTTGAATACTTGCAATACTTGGAAGAATGCAAAATAACCTGTTGATCAAGATATCCAGTCTTCCAGTTTCAGAACAAGACAACACAGAACAAACATTTCACACGTCACTGATTTTCACATGATCTTTTGCACCAAGGTTATGCAAATAAATAATCAAATCATTCACCCTCCTCTTACTAGATGACGCACTTTCTCTGTTTTTAGCTAAATTAGCTATTTATAACACGGCAGTCATGACTTGCAAGAAATCCACTCCAACATGGTTCAGTATACTGTATGATCTCATGTGAAGGAAGAGGGAAAGTGTGAATTAATGGCCACATAAGAGGTTTAGGCCCCAGCTGTGGCGCAACTGGATGGGGCATCTGCACCTCACACCGGTGACTCAGGTTCAATTCCCACCCCGTGGTCCTCTCCAGATCCCATCCCTGCTCTCTCTCCCATTCACTTCCTGTCTCTCTCCACTATCAATGTCCTATCAACAAAGGCATAAAAAGCCCAAAAATAAGCTTATTCACATTCACCTACCAAACTTTCATTCACTTCATCATTTGCAAGGATCCTATGGATTGCTGTTGTGGCGGACAGTCCACTCCCACATGGTTATGGTTATGGTTATGGTTATGGTTATTTAGCAGACGCCTTTGTCCAAAGCGACATACAAATAAATAGCAATACAAATTAAATAACAGTGAACAATTACAAAAAAGGGAGAATAGCAATATTATCAACACAACAATCATTTAAGCACTAATCTAATGAGAAATAAAACAATGAAATGACAAAAGCAATCAAATAAGTCACTCAGTTAATTATATAATAACAATAACTAAAGCAAGGTATGGCTAAATTTAAGGACAATAGCAGAATAAATGTAAAATTTTAACAATGGACAAATTATAACAAAACAAAACTATTATACAAACCATAACACATAACAAACACTCAAAAGACTAAGTGCATATTAAACAAATATGCCTTAAGACCCCTCTTAAAAGATCCAAAACTGTTGCTTGAACGGAGAGCACTGGGCAACTCATTCCACCAACACGGAACCACTGAAGAATAGGATCTACAGTTTGACCTAGCATGTATGGTTTGTCGACATAACAGACGCTCCTCAGGAGATCGCAATGGATGGTTGGGAATGTACATCTTCATCAAAGAACTGAAGTAGCTAGGAGCAGATCCAGTCAGTGTCCTATAGGCCAGAGTGAGAGATTTAAATTTAATTCTGGCTACTATAGGGAGCCAGTGGAGAGTAACTAGGAGAGGGGTTACATGTGTCCTCTTTGGCTGATTGAAGACCAGTCGTGCTGCAGCATTCTGAATCAACTGTAGTGGTCTTAATACGCAAGCAGGTAGGCCAGCTAACAGGGAATTACAGTAGTCCAGCTTGGAGATAACCATTGCCTGTACAAGAAGCTGAGTGGAATCTTGTGTCAGATAAGGTCTGATCTTCCTAATGTTGTACAGGGTATACCGACATGACTTTGCAATTGAGGCAACATGCTCAGAGAAAGTAAGTTGGTCATCAATTATGACACCCAAGTTACGTGCCGATCTAGTTGGAGTCAATGAGGATGAATCAAGCTGGATGTTCATCTGTTGGGGAATGGCTGTTTTTGCTGGAAACACCAAGAGCTCAGTTTTTGAAAGATTAAGCTGAAGGTGCTGATCCTTCATCCAGATTGAAATATCCTTCAGGCATGCAGAGATCCGATGGGAAACACTAGAGTCCTCAGGTGGGAAGGATAGGAAAAGTTGAGTGTCGTCCGCATAGCAATGATATTCAAATCCATGAGAGCGAATAATCCCACCTAAAGAAGTGGTGTAAATAGAGAAGAGGAGGGGCCCTAATACTGATCCTTGAGGGACTCCTGTAGTGAGGTCATGAGACTTTGATATCTGTCCCTGCCAAGACACGCTAAAAGAACGCCCTTTAAGGTAAGATTTGAACCAGTCAAGAGCTTTCCCAGAAATTCCCAGTTCATATAGTGTAGAAAGGAGAATGTCATGGTTAACCGTATCAAAGGCTGCAGATAAATCTAACAGAATTAACACTGATGACTGAGCAGAGGACTTAGCTACTCTCAATGCTTCAGTCACAGATAGAAGAGCAGTTTCAGTAGAATGACCACTCTTGAAACCAGACTGCATAGGGTCTAGTAGGTTATTCTGATAGAGGAAGTCACACATTTGCTTGAAGACCACTTTCTCCAAAACCTTTGACAAGAAAGGAAGAAGGGAGACAGGTCTGTAGTTCTTCACATCAGTTGAATTAAGTGTACTTTTCTTCAGCAAAGGTGTAATTCTTGCCTGTTTAAAAGAAGAAGGAACTATTCCAGAACTGAGTGAAGTATTAAATACATGAGTATACAAATATGAGCATGTGAAGGACACATTCCAACTAACCACATTCTGTACGCCTTGCACTATGCAAACCCATGATATATACTGTATATGATGCACCAACTATCACCAATGGCAAAATTGATGAGTTGACACCACCAAACGAAATTTCTCTACATGTTTTACGTTAGTTTAGTATTTCAATGTATGTGAGAAATAAATGTCCTTGTATCCTTGTATCCTTGTAATGGCTATAATAACATTAACCAACGACATGTAAACTATGTTTGCATGTAGACAGAAATAAAGTTTAATTTGACATAATTTTCTCATCAATAAAATACAATCTTGCTTACTAAGTTATCACAACTAATTGTGGATGATGCTACATGACTTCACATCCCAGACATAAAGTCCAGAGAAATAACTGAGCCTGACAGGCTATCATGTGAACTAATAGAGGGGGAGTCCCCCCTCCCTTTTGCCCTTTTCAAAATGCTCCTGGCACAGAGACATAAGTGTGTGAGAGAGTGTGTGACAGTCCTGCCTTGAAGACATGTAGCCTATTACAGTAAGTACATTATAAAGTCATCCTCTACCGACAACTCTTCACTCTACACCACCACCTACAGGTCGATTGGTGTACAGTCACTAAACACATAAATGAATGTATTGCATGGCCCCCCATGAATGGAATTCCCTGAATCTTGATGTTTACATATGTCAAAGATACTTGTGTTACAAGACCTAATTTTTGAGTTTTCAGGCAATGTCATCCTAGTAGGGCTGTACTCCCACCAATTTCCGTGCAGCCTGGTCTTTCAGTGTCCCAGGAATCATTGACAACAAAAGTACTGAAAAAAAACCCAAAATGCCTCATTTTTTCTTTTTCATTTTTAACTAGGTGGTGCTATGCCACAAAGCGTTTGGACCATTTGGAGCAGTTTTTCTTATTAGCCCTATCCATAGTTTGAGATGTGAGGTCTGAGATCAAATCCCAGACTCAAACAATGACAGCAAGGCTGAGAAAAACACACCAAACATCCAGAGTAAGAAAGAACTGCATGGGGTGTCAAAGAGTCGATGTACTGAAAGCATCTGGTGTATTACATGTGAGTGTTCCAGGAAGAATTTTAGTACAAGATACAAATTAGGCTGCTAGACCAATGAATAACTACACATTCTGAAATGGAATCCTGAGGAAAATATATTTTATAACAGAAATGTAAATGGACACTATACACAAAATGCTATATCTTATCAAGATTCTCATCTCTTCATAACATCTCATCTCTTTTCAACGTTCGTTCAGTTACTAAGGCTCCCAGACTCAAAGGCCTGCGCATTAAAACACAAAAATCTTTCTCCAGAAACGGTGTGAAGGTCACTCACTCCAGCAACATGCCTATGATGGGTTTCTCTTGTCTTCACTTGGGTCTCCTGGACATAGTTCACAGTATGCCCACATAGTATCTCCAGTCCAGTTCGTCCATAATCTATAGGTATATTTTGACCTAACCTTCACTTTCAACGTTGGGAAAGTACCTCCTGTCTTCTTGATTCTCAGTTTCTTCCCAATGTTTCTTCCCAAGTCCATCTGTTGCTTTTGATTGTATGACAATAAAGTTGAATCTTAGCTACTAGGATGCACTATTAATCTCTCAAATTAGCTTTTAGCAATTAGCTAATCAAAATACTGCAATTAATTGGAGAGCTCACAGCTCTGTCCCAGTGGTTCATCTCATCTATGATTGTCATTCTGCTTGTGTGACAGAGAGTGAAGCTCACCATACAGCAGTGCCGTGCTTCTCTCAAGCATTCTCACCAATCAGAAGTGATCCCAGCTTAAAGCACCATTTTTAACTGAAGCTTAACTTTAAAAAAAAATTCAATAAAGGGGCTAAAAAAACATCTCTACAGTTAGAGTCATCCCACTCTCATCCTTCCTCTCCTAGGCGTCTTCTGCAGATCTTCTCCAGCAGCTCCAGCCTCCATTTTGAGAGTGTCTGTCTCACTGGCCTTCTGTCCTGCAACTGCAGACAAACACAGAGACACATACAGTAGGTCAGAACAACTCTGATCAACAGGAAGAGGCAGAATGGGAATCTGGCGATGCATAATCTTAGTCACAAAGTGAGGACAAATGTATGGCCACCATTACATCTAATAGAAGTACAACCAGAAATCTTCAGGTCAATCTAACTAGATCTAGTTTCCAATTGCACCAGAACAAGAACCATCATGGAAATATGCAGGGTGGTTTAACCATGAGCCATTTGGAATATAAAATTGTAAATGATTTGGCCACTAAACAGAACAAACTAAAATAGACAAGAATGAATACACTGTATTGCATTTCACCGAAATGTTATGGTGCACATTTGACTTACAATATGGTTTGAGTATTTTTGAGTCAGCTCTCTGAAGTTTTGAGTCTTTTTGAATCAGAGGGATTTTTTCATCTGAAAAACAAAACAAAACAAAATAATAAAAAGAATAAAAAGATCATCTGGCTGTTATTATGCCTGTCTTTCACATCGTCTCTCCAAGCAAATGCAGCGTATATTACTGTATGTTAAAATACATGCTGTACATTTCCATAGACCACAATAATGTATGTACTTTGATATGAATGCATGAAAGCCATGTATCCAACATTAGTAGCCAACCAACCACAGAATTAAAAACATCATCCATAAAAAAAATATACAAAATCTCCTGAATGAGACACATCACACTAGATATCAAGGAAATGGTGCAATTGTGTGTCTGGTCACCATGTGGAACAGCAGCACATGAGGGACGTGTCAAAGGCTCACTAGAATCAGCACAGTAACATGATGCCCCACCATGACAGTCCAATAATAACATTCAAATTTTGAGTGTGGTGCAAGTCCAGTTAAAGAGGAACTATGCAGGATTGGCGATTTCATCTCTGGTTTCGGTTTCGTTTTTCGTTTTCGCTCGTTTTATGCTTGCATTTTCTCTGCAGAGCTTCCCCGACAGCTTTAGCGTGTATATTCATACATGTATAGGCTATATTTAAATATAAAAATTGCAAGCGTGGTTCTTCGTCTCAGACTACCAGATGTAAACAAGGAGCGACTGTCTCCTGCAGAAAGTTGCATAGGGTCTCTTTAAGCAGTGTGTCGTTAAAATCTCCAAACGTATGTGGAAAATACATGGCACAGACACACCCTCACACGCCCTCACACACACACACACACACACACACACACACACACACACACACACACACACACACACACACACACACACACACACACACACACACACACAGGTAAAACAAAACAGGAAACAAAAATGTAAATAATTCTGCTCACCTTGGATTCTTTTGACATATGACGGCAATGTCTCTTTCACTTTAAAGTCTCCATGAATGGCCTGACACTTGTGCACTTCTGTGACGTCTCCCTGTATCAGTTCAGACACGTTTCCCTTCAGCAGGTCCTTAGAAAGGACACTCACTCTCCCCTCTGTCCTCTTCAACTTCTCCTCTTCCATGGCAGCCACACTGATCTCAACGAAGAGGGTCAAGTGATGTGGTCATCAGGGTCAGCTTGGATTTCAGCAGGAGAGCATCTGTGGGCAGGTGCATATGACATACCGTATGCATATACTGTACATTACAGTAATGTGCCGGCACACAGGTAGCAAATGACTAAATGTGGATAAATACGGACCATGAATAAGGACATTACAGTAACAAAGATCGAAACTATATGGGGAGGAACATCACTGATTATTGTTTAAATGTGATATATCAGATAATATCTATCACTAATTCACATTATGGTTCCTGACGCAAATGGACAATGTATCCTTTTTATATTTCTATATTTATAACCTGTGACATTTACAATTAGATCCATCAAATTTCTTCTAGCCACATGACAGTGCATGACTTTCAAAAGTTACAATTTCAGGAACATTGTAGCCTGGGTGTTCCCATCCTGCCTTGCGCAGTGATTTCATTCACGCTGCTAAGGCAGTCTGGAAACTAACACCCGAATTTTCGCCAATCACAGAACAGGGGAGAAAGCAAGACCACGATGAGCTATGCACAGACACATATATGATAGACATCCGTGGCGCCCAATGAACAAATCTGGGCATTTTTTCAAATAAGAGAAAATGAACGTCTGGTTGCCAGACCATGTCTCATTTAAGAAGTGGTAGGCGCCAGCCAGGCTAATTTTAATGTGTGTAACACAATAAATCATTGTATTTTAAATAAATAGTATAATAATCACACGTGTTGATGTTTCGATAGCAGTGGATGAAACCATTACAGTAGGTGAGGCTATGAACTTGTTAGACCCATAGTGTCAACAACCCAAAACCTTCTTTACAGTGTATGGAGTGATAAACCTATCAATACATAAATTGTTGGCAAATTAGTGCACTCTCATTATGAAAACAATGAGGAAAAATCCAATCTTGCAGATGTGTTTTGAGAAAAAGGCAAATCTCATAAATATAATTAACTATTTAACTATTGTTCATTTGTGATGGTACAATAAATCGCCTAAAGTTTATTTTGTATACCTGTTTTTAGTCAATTTTACCAAAGGTGCCAATAACTCTGGAGGGTACAGTTAGCCTATACTTACTGCATGCCAACAACTGCTCTAAAATACTAAAAAAGTCACACATCATACCCATCGTAGGTCATAACTTAAGTCCCCACACTGGAAAAGCTACATACAGAAAACATTCATGCCAGTCTAACTCTAACTCTTACAGCTACAGAACTGTAATTATATTACAAACCAGTATTCAAAACATATGGTAGCGATTGTTACCTTAAAAGACTCCTCGTTGCCATGAAGCAGTTGTAGGGAGAGGAAATGATTGTCTGTTAAAAACTCTCTGTAAACGCCTTCCTCTGATTTAAGGAAAGCTACTGTATGTTGTCCAGTGGTTTCCGTTGCATTAGTCCTGCGGAGTAATGATGAATGTTCTTCTCTTTCCCAACACAGTTCAAATGAGATACACACAATGATACACCTACACAATACCACGTTGAATGCTTGCACATGGAAGAATGCAAAATAACCTGTTGATCAAGATATCCAGTCTTCCAGTTTCAGAACCAGACAACACAGAACAAACATTTCACATTTCACTGATTTTCACATGATCTTTTGCACCAAGTTTACGCGAATAAATAATCGAATCATTCTGACCTCACCCTCCTCTTACTAGATGACGCACTTTCTCTGTTTTTAGCTAAATTAGCTAGATTTATAAAACGGCAGTGTAGTCATCAGTTGCAAGGATCCTGTGGATGGCTGACCCTCAGTCCACTCCAACATGGTGCAGTATAATGAATGAATGAATGAATGAATGAATATATACTTTTTTGATCCCGTGAGGGAAATTCGTTTCTCTGCATTTAACCCAATTTAACCAAATTAATGAACACACACAGCACACAGTGAACACACAGTGAGGTGAATCACACACTAACCCAGAGCAGTGAGCAGTGAGTGGTTAGGTGCCTTGCTCTAGGGCACTTCAGCCGTGGACTGGTCAGGGATCGAACCGGCAACCCTCCGGTCACAAGCTCGAAGCCCTAACCAGTAGGCCACGGCTGCCCCAAACTACATGATCTCATGTGAAGGAAGAGGGAAAGAGGGAATAAATGGCCACATAAGAGGTTTAGGCCCCAGCTGTGGCGCAACTGGCTGGGGCATCTGCACCTCACACCGGTGACTCGGGTTCAATTCCCACCCCGTGGTCCTCTCCAGATCCCATCCCTGCTCTCTCTCCCATTCACTTCCTGTCTCTCTCCACTATCATTGCCCTATCAAAAAAAGGCATAAAAAGCCCAAAAATATGCTTAAAAAAAGGGAAACATTCACCTACCAAACTTTTATTCACTTCATAATTTGCAAGGATCCTATGGATTGCTGTTGTGGCGGACAGTCCACTCCCACATGCTACAGTATATGAGCATGTGAAGGACACATAAACACTCCAACTAACCACATTCTGTACGCCTTGCACTATGCAAGGACCAAACAATGTGTCTGGTTTTACTCTTAAGAGATGTGCCCATCAACTTGCGTCTGTCTTCACAGATATTTTTAACTGGTCTCTCTGTAAGTGCGAAATCCCTGCATATTTAAATCTGCTGTAATCATCCCTGTACCTAAGAAATCAAATATTAGCTGTTTGAATGACTACAGGCTGCTCTGACCTCTATTGTAATGAAGGATTTTGAATGGCTCATCTGTAAACAGTTAACCGGTGTTGGGATGGGCGGCTATCAATTCGCCAACCGTGCTAACAGGGCTGTAGAGGATGCTGTATCTCTGTCTCTCCATAGCATCCTGCAGCACCTGGAGGCCCCAGCTACACATGCAAGAGTTTTATTACAGTGCATGAAAATGCACTGTACTGTTCTTCCAAGGCTTCTTCTTCTTCTTCTTATCATTCCGCTGATCAAATTCATTTTTTCTATTCAGCTTGAACCGTTTAACTTAGAAACTTCATTCAAACGTCGCAACGTAGGTCTTAAATAGGGGAAGGCTGCTAAGTATTTTTCAACTTTGTAACTTTTATACTTTTTAAACTATAAATTAAAAACTATTACAAATTTCCCCATAGACTTAACATTGGCCTCTATGACATCACAATCGGATCATTAAGCAATTAGAATCTTATGCCAGGTGGCCAGCCCCACCTGCAGCAGCCCTCTCTCTCTCAGGCTTTAAGCATACAATCTCTCTGTGAAGACTACATATCCTGTTAACTGTTTCCTCTTTCCACAACTGTTTCAAAATAAAAGTCCTCACTGCAATAATACACTATTAAATCATTTAACCATTGAAACTACTCAACTATTTAACTGTTCAACCATTCCAACTGTCAGTTATCATCAACTATGCCTCCAGTCAACTACATGAGACCTCCATGCACCTAGCAACCAACATAGCAACCATCAAAATTAAGCGTTTATGACCGTTTCCATAGCAACCAACATGATTTTACTACAGTGACTTCTTTATTCCTGATAGTGGCAGCCATGGATACCCCATCAACAAATGTTTCAAAATAAAAGTCCTCAGTACCAAGTTAGCTAGTTAGCATGGTTAGCATAGTTAACATTGTTAGCATAGTTAGCATTTTTAACATAACTGCTAAAAATGATTAGCTAAGTTAGCTAATCAACCTGGTTAGCATTGTTAGCATAGTTAACATTGTTAGCATTGTTAGCATAACTGCTAAAAATGATTAGCTAAGTTAGCTAATCAACGTGGTTAGCATTGTTAGCATTGTTAGCATAGTTAACATTTTTAGCATTACTGCTAGAAATCATTAGCCAAGTAAACCAATCAACCTGGTTATCATTGTTAGCATAGTTAACATTTTAGAATACCTTTTAGAAATCATTAGTTAAGTTAGAACAGGAATGTTTAAGCTTTAAAATGTCTACCTAAACACTATCAACTCTCTTTAAACTATGCAACCACCATGTTTACCCTAGCTATACCTTAGTAGCCATATCTACATTATCTATCTATATATTTTTTTGCATTTTCATGCACTGGTAATTCCTTGGAATTGCATTTCTAGTTTATAGATTACAGTTCTGCTTTTAATACTATTATACCCATCACATTATCTGGTAAACTCCAGCTGATGGGAATCAATCAATCCCTCTGTCACTAGATCTTAAACTTTTTATCAGACAGGAAGCAAGTGGTGAAAATGGGCAACCTGTTCTCCAATTCCAGTATTCTCAACACTGGGGCCCCACAGGGGTGTGTCCTCTATCCTCTGCTCTATTCTCTCTACACCAAAGCCTGTGTGTCCCATTCTGATCATGTTACAATCTTCAAATATGCTGATGACACAATAGAAAAAGTTGAAATATTTATTATATGAAATGTATTTAAGTATAACTTCACAGCTTTTCTACTGGTTTGAATGATTGTCTGATTGTCTTTCATGTACTGTATGTTCCTGTGTATGTACGTATGTACTGCCTATTATTAACTGGATTGGCACCAAGACAAATTCCAATCAGCTGTGGTGACTATTAATAAATGCTGGCAATAAATTATTGAACTTGGACGTAACTTAACCCGCAGCAAAGAATGCTGCTGTGCAACTCTGCAACTAATCCATGACGTGCATCCACAGAGGAGACCCATCATAGTGACGGCATTTGTCATGGGAGACTCAGTGCTCTTTACCTTCCTCAAATCCTGCAGCTATGTCACACATGATTAAAATGCGAGAAAGACCTTACTCAAATCATGGTTTGCTATTCCCATGTAGGCCTAATGCTGACATTTTTACATTTCTCATTCAATGTAATGACTGGATCTCTGAGTCTCCGCTCTAATTCATCCTGAAGGTGATCTATCGGGTTGAGGTCGGGACTCTGTGCAGGCCAGTCAAGTTCATCCACACCAAACTCTGTCATTCATGTCTTTAGAGACCTTGTTTTGTGCACTTTGGTGTACAGTCATGTTGGAACAGGAAGGGGCCATCCCCGAGATGGACTTGGCCCCTTAGTTCCAGTGAAAGAAACTCTAAATGCTGCAGCAGAGATTTTGGACAATTCCATGATATCAACTTTGTGCAAACAGCTGCAAATGGTGGACCATTTTTAAGAAAAATTCTAGCAGAGTAAGTAGCAGCTAGAGAGAGAGAGAGAGAGAGAGAGAGAGAGAGAGAGAGAGTAGACGATGGGGTCAGCATCATGATGTTGATCTGAAGTATAGAGTAGACGAATCCTTCAACAGGTGATATTTTGATAGCCTAATCTGAAGTGCTCAGCCCCAGTTTAACTAGGGGCTGGTGTCAGGTTCTATTCTATTTGGATAAGTTCTAGAGTTGCAGCCAACCACTGACAAAAACATAGACTTATGGTAAAAGGAAATGGTAACACTTCCCTGGGTCAGAAATATGTTCATTTGCATCGCCCCCTAGTGTACAGCTGAATACACCACCCGTTGAGTGAGACTGGTAGTGTGTGAATGTTAAAGCAAAGGTAAGTCTGTCCCAATGAGTGTTCAAACTCAAGTTAGACAAGAATAAAAATAAAATATTTATTAAATAGTTGAGAGTGTAGCTTTGGTTGGTCAACAATTAGATATACTGTATTTAAGGGGAATTGCACAACCAAGAGAGAGTGAGCAGCACCTAGAGAGAGAGAGAGAGAGAGAGAGAGAGAAAATCACCAGAAAGAACCATCTGGCTCTCCCCCTTTTGCGGTGTGGTTAAGGAGCTGGGCTAGTGTGCAGTAGCCTGAAAGTTGACGATTTAATTCCTGGCTTCCACCATTGCAATGCTCCAATTTTACAGAACTACAGTGCTGGTAAGTGTGCTAGTCTTCTCCATCACTGTCTGGTATGGTAACACCACCTCTTGGAGAAGGTGGTGCATTCCGCATCGAAAAATTGTAGGATATGCCATCCCATTTGTAGCCTCTATCTACGCCACACGGACCAGCCATAAAGGCCGGAAAGTACTAGACGACCCCTCCCACCCTGCCAGGTCCCTCTTCCAACTACTACCCTCTGGTAGGAGAGTCCAAAGTCTTAGGGATAAAATATCCTATTACTTATCCTGTCACTATTAGGCTTCTTAATGCTCAGACACCTTACTGCAGAGTAAACCTGTACTAAATGACCACTTTCAAATGCAGTTTATAGACTGCACAGGAGACTTTATGGGAAGTCAAAATAGCACAAAAGTTTAATTTCACAGCTTTTTTTACTGGTTTGAATGATTTCATGTCTATGTGGTTGTCTTTCATGTACTGTATGTTCCTGTGTATGTACTGCCAATTTTTAACTGGATTGGCAGTGGCACCAAGACAAAATCCAATCAACTGCATTGACATGGCCATAAATTATTGAACTTGGATGTAACTTGAACCTGAATGCAGCTGTGCAACTCTGCAACTGATCCATGACGTGCATCCACAGAGGAAACCCATCATAGTGACAGATGGGTGTCTTTACCTTCCTCAAATGCTGCAGCTAGACTATGTCACGTGTTATTCAAATGTGAGAAGGACCTTACTCAAATCACGGATTGCTATTCCCAGGTAATGCCAACATGCTGATCACAAAATTCACCATTTTAAGTGTGCTAGTGTATGCTTGCACCTGACTTTCTTGCATAACTTTTGGGCGGCTCATCATCCAAATGATCTAAATTTTTAGTGGACAGGAATGTCATACATTGAACCTAAGGCTAAGCTATTCAGATCGCCACCACGTGGCCATACCATGCCATTACACTGCAAAGCGAAAAACATACAGTAAAAGCCTCCTGAATCCAGACGGCAAAACGGATCACTCCTAAAATGTAATCGTTTTCCCCTTGGCTCATTTCAGACCTTCCCTGAACATTTAATCGAAATCCATCCTTTCACTTTTTCAGTTATCTTGCTAGCAAACAGACAGACAAACAGATAAACATACAAACAAACAAACCCTGATGAAAACATAACAATGTTTAAACAAAACATGTAAAAATATGAGTCAACATCCTAGTATTGTAAACTTTACATTGACGTCACCTGCGTGTGTGTATGGGATTAGCAACAACAATGAGGCCTTCTACAGAAAGGAGGAGATAGATCTGACTGTACGTACCTGGTCACGCCAAAATGGTCAGCAATTTTCTGTTCCTGGGCATTCAGATCATCAATTCCCTCTCATGGTCACAATCCACCTGCATCCTGAAAAAGGCAGAGCAGACGCTGTTCTCTCTGAGGAGACTAAAGGGCTTTGGGGTGGGAACAAAAAGCCTGGTGAACTTTTATTGTTGTACTATTGAGAGCTTCCAAACTGGATGCAGTATGTCTGGGGAACCTGTCTGCGTTTCTTGGTGTTTTGAGCCCCCAACGTTGAAACACCATTGTGTTGTAAATGTAGATAGTAGATACTAGATAGATGTAGATGTAGATAGATACTAGTTAGATGTAGATGTAGATAGATACTAGTTAGATGTAGATGTAGATATACAGATGTAGATTTAACAGGTAGGTAAGGGGCCAGAGAACTTGTTTAAAAACACACAGATAGCGCAGCACAAACCATCACACAAAGAACAACGAAGAGAGAAACAAGAGTAGCCCATCAGACATGGTTGCGAGATGATTCATTGAGGTTTTCAACCGCGACACAATGTCACGTCAACATTTGTTCAACCAGTTCAAGGCATCCCTTGCCTACTGTACCTACAGCGTCACAGAACCTTTAGCCTACGTCACATGAAAAACCTGTAGTTCTGTGACATGGGGTCTAAAGGGAGGTCCGATTGAAGATTCCTCCAATCCATCACTCACTGTAGTTCAGCTTTGTGCAATAGCACAGCATAAATCCCAGCCAGGTGTAAACAGAGCAATGACACATGGAAACGGAAAATAGCTAGCCTATATTTTTTAATTGTAATTCTTACAATTTCAGGATGGCCATTCCATGATTTTGTATACATTATGTAGTACATGAACAGAATCGGTGTAATTATTCTATAGTAAACAACATTCTTTGATTTGATACAGTGGAGCCACTGGCTTTTACAGAAACACTCTAAGAGTTACAAAATAAATCATTTCCACAATGAAAAATATCATGCAAATGATTTGTCCATAAAATATACCATAAAACACATTCAATCCTTATACATAATTTTTTTTTAAAAAAACCATCACATCTTATTTTAATGGTGCATAATTGTAGCTACTGATAGTTTGTAGACAAACATATTCAACAAACTTTAGTTGGTAAAATAATAACCAACTATGCCCAACTCCCCACTACCAGGTAACTATTTGGCAACCAACCCCCCCTCCACACCACACCTAATCAGACCTACACATAAAATGCAATGTAAATGTAAACATTTCTTTGTTGATTGTGATTCAAATCAAAACTTCAAATCAAGATCAAATATAAGAACATGCAAAGTGGCCTCTCAGGCCTACGGGATGATTGACAGACAAGCAACAACTATAAACAGAACTTTCCAGAAATTGGAGTAAGTCCATTCTTAGTAGTGTATCAGATGTTCACAGAGCAGGTTTAGCACCACAGGATGAGGTGGCAGACATGCTACATCTTTTGTAGAGTCTGCTGCTTCATGCTTGAGGACTCATAGCTGGTCCAACTCCAGTCTAGTTCCTGTAACAAAAAGAAGTACATGTCAGGATAGATACAGTAACATGTTATGCTGTTTTGCTTGTGTTTTGGCAATACTGTACCTACAGTCACGCTAATAAAGCAACCTTGAATTGAATTGAATCGAACTGAACTGAGACCACAGTGATTGTTCACTCACAACATTGGTGGGTTAGCTCAACACCGCCGCTTCAGTTCATGCATGAGACACTTTGCTAGTTGACTTTGCACTCGTTAAAGAGACCCTATGCAACTTTCTGCAGGAGACGATCGCTCTTTGTTTACATCTGGAAGTCTGAGACGAAGAACCACACTTGCAATTTATATATTTAAATATAGCCTATACATGTATAAATATACACGCTAAAGCTGTCGGGGAAGCTCTGCAGAGAAAATGCAAGCATAAAACGAGCGAAAACAAAAAAACGAAACCGAAACCAGAGATGAAATCGCCAATCCTGCATAGTTCCTCTTTAATGCTAGATCCGATCCACTGGAGTCATTGGACGGACAACGGGGCGGACGTTCCAATTGTATGTAGCTGTGATTTGTGCTTCCGTTATGAATGATGTCCTGGGCATTTTGAAAAGTTTAGGGTTAACCTCCCCCTTAGGAAGCTATAATGCACAGGCTCGCAAATCTTTTTAGGCCATTATCCACTGATGATTTATGTTGCTGGCTGGAAATACTAAAAATGTAGCAATATATATATAAGTGGTGGACTTAAATTCATGTGGAAATCATCCCTCAGGCTAGAAACATGAACAATTATAAATAATAAGAAGGTGTATCTCCCACTCCAGGATCACTTCATTGCCCTAGGTTTAAGTTTAGCTTTTAGGTTTAGGGTTAGAGTACACTCTTAAAACGAATGTGTTGAAAACGACTCAAACTTGCGTTGTTTTGAACACATCTCTCTGTCCAGATAAGGACAATGTATGAATGTAGTCACTTTGAGTAAACGTAAACAATTAAGAGCATCATCAGGAATGTCATCCGAAGTTCCCAGCGCTACCCTTTGCACTCGGGCCTATTCAAATCAGGACCAACAATAATAAACATAGGTGTGCACGTTTCACTGGAAGGGAGACGTCGGAGAACTTGAAACAGAAACTTGTTTAAAAACACACAGTTAGCAGCACTTCACACAAAGAGGGCATCACCAGACATGGTCGATAAAGCGTGGCGATTCATTGAGGTTTTTCATGTGCGCCACAATGTCACGTCACTATTTGTTCAATGCATTCAACGCGTCCCTTGACTACCTACAAAGTGTCAATCAGGCCAAATCTCTAGCACAATACATTGTCTTTTCTTTTCATCTCCTTTCATTTCCACTATAAATAAATACTTGGCATGGGTATATTTTGGGCTTCAGTATTCCCTACGTGGGCATGCCCACTCACGCCCGCACTGTGGGCCTGTTGGCACACGACAGCTTTAGGTCATGAACGAGACAAGGCACTCATCAGAATTGCTTCTACAACAGCTGTCTTAGGGAGATCTGCCATCTCTACAAGCTAAGAAAGTATCAAAGAAGGACCTGGACACAGGCTTGTACCCAAGAGATCAAAGATGGCTTGGTCACATCCTGAGAACGCCGAGCACTATGCCTAGGATTCCTAAAGCTGCCCTCTGCTGGACTCCAGCTGGTAAGAGGAAGAGGGACAGGACAAAGACAAGCCGGCGGAGAATTATCATGACGGAGCTGGAGGAGATGGGTTTTTGTCATGGGGCGAAGTACTGTATTAGCCTAAGCACAAGACCATAATGAGTGGAGGAAGCTCACTGCAGCCATATGTCCCACCAGGGTGCTCAACGTGGATGACTAACTAACCATGATGGTAAACATGTGTGTCCCATGATGCGATCTGAAGAAGGCCATAGGCCGAAACGTTACCGCTTCATTGAAGATTTACTTAGAACTCGGAATGTGCGCCATCTCTCTCTCTCTCAACATGTGTGTCCCTCCCCTGCGCCGGACCTATAAAGTAGGGTTCAGACCAAAGATTCCCGACAAGACAAAGACGAGCCGTGACGTTCTAAAACCTTAACTAAACATGTTAAATGCTCTGCGACGGCTTGCAACTACGTGCAATGGTTAATTCACACCGCTAGAACTGGGTCTCGTCGCGTCGGGAATCTTCGGTGTGAATTTGGGCTTTAAAGGGATAATCCGGAGTGAAATGCACTTTAGATCAATTTTTCGGACTATTGGGAGTACATACGTTGAGTTGACACCAAAATCATGTCATTCGGATGTATTTTGAGAAAGTTCGAGTTCACAGTTTTTAGCCAAAACTCGTTAGCCTGGAAGTGACCGGGGCAAGTCCTTTCGCCGCTACAAA